>NW_026393134.1:0-347 GCF_001194135.2 Octopus bimaculoides | reverse complement strand
TTTCAATTGATGCTTCATTAATTAATAACAAATCTGTTATTTTTCTCTCATTTAGTATTTGGTCAGTAACATTGAGTGTTTATTTATCATTTAGAAATTGTTTCACCAATTCTGTAAATGCATCTTTTACAGAGATGTACTTGCATAGTAAGTGACCTGGTCTGAGATCGTGTGCTAAAACAAAAACAATTACAGTATGGAAGGTGTTTATAAACCATTTAAAAACACACAAAAGCCGTTAGATTTACTTCGACCTTTAAATTTAATTTGTATCAAAATATTTTTGTCGCTTTGAAACCGTGACATGTTCACTGACAAAAGGATGCAACACAGAATTTTGTCAGTGA
>NW_026393133.1:0-237 GCF_001194135.2 Octopus bimaculoides | reverse complement strand
GTTGCAGTAGTTGTGGTGGTAGCAGTATGATGGCTGTAATGGTATAGCTTTGGTGATAATGGTGTAATGGTAGTAGTTGCGGTTGTAGTGGTGGTGACATGGTGGATTATAGTTGTGGGATAGTAATAATGGTGGTTGTGGTTGCAGTGGTGGTGGTGGTGGGAGTAGAGATAGTGGTAGTGGAGGTAGTGGTGGTGGTGGTGGTGATGGTGGTGATGGTGGTGGTGGTGGTTGTGG
>NW_026393132.1:0-575 GCF_001194135.2 Octopus bimaculoides | reverse complement strand
AGATGTCGAAGAAGTGCATTATTGTATTCATGGTAATACAGTGTCTTATTTTTCAGTCCATCATGATGTTTGGTATTTTTAAGAAATATATATAGGTATGAAATTTGCTTCTACCGGTCGGAGCATAAATGCACGGCGTGCTGTGTTTGTAGAAAATGTGGTCATCTAATGGATCTAAATATAAAATCCTGTCAAAGAGATAAGCGGGGGACCTAATTCTAAACGGGTTCAGCCAAATCCACGGAGATCATAGTGAAAGCCAAAAACAGGTAGGGCTGGAAAAAGTGGGAACATTTTCCTAGTACCGGAAGAATAGAAATACTATGAGAAAGACTTCATGTGATCTGCTGTAGAAATATGTGACATGCTTTCCTTCACAATTAACGCTATTTCCTATTAAATATAATTAGCGAGTATCAGTGATCAACAGATCCACATCTTTATTTGAAGCTATATTTGCTTACAACATTTATTTGATTGTGTTTCAAGTAGAGTTGTTTTTTGTAGATTAACTCATGATGAAAGCATTTATTTATTTATTTATGTATGTATGTATGTATGTATGTATGTATGTG
>NW_026393131.1:0-768 GCF_001194135.2 Octopus bimaculoides | reverse complement strand
TAGTTTATATTATCCTTCAAAATGAATAGTTGTTTTGCAGAAATGAAAACTACCTAAAAGCGTCTAAAACGAGTGCAAATCACGAAATAAGCATTTTCAAGTTTAGTTGGTTTTTCATGGTTATATGCCAAATTTTGTGAGTGTGTGTATTCTGAAAACGGTTGTGACTTCGATGAACGCTTTGATAAATATAATGTTTTCAACACCCATCTAGCTTATATTAAACCACTAGACTTCAAAATGAATAGTAGATTTGCAAAAATGAAAACTACCTAAAAGTTACTAAAATCGACTGGAAATCACGAAATAACAATTTTCAAGTTTTGTTGCTTTTTCATGGTTATTTGCCAAATCTTGTGAGTTTGTGTATTCTGAAAACGGTTGTGACTTCGATGAACGCTTTGATAAATATGATGTTTTTAACACCCATCTAGCTTATATTAACCATCTAGACTTCAAAACGAATAGTGGTTTTGAAAAAATGAAAACTACGTAAAAGTGTCCAAAATCGACTGGAGATCACGAAATAAGCTTTTTCAAGTTTTGTTCCTTTTCCATGGTTATATGCCAAATTTTGTGAGTTTGTGTATTCTGAAAACGGTTGTGACTTAGATGAACTCAATGATAAATATAATGTTTTCAACACCCTTCAAATTGAATAGTGGTTTTGAAAAAATGAAAACTACCTACAAGAGTCTAATATCGACTGGAAATCACAAAATAAGCATTTTCAAGGTTTGGTAATTTTGCATGGTTATTTGCCAAATT
>NW_026393130.1:0-672 GCF_001194135.2 Octopus bimaculoides | reverse complement strand
ATATATATATATATATATATATATATATATATATGCCCTTATTAAAATAGAGTATTATAATGCTGAAACTTTGTGGTAAGACATAATCACATACATTAATTATTTCATGTCTTTTTTTTCTTTTTTATGACACTTGCAGATATCAATCTTATAAGTTCAAATTAAATTTAGTTACTCGATGAAATTTATTTTAAATCCCTTGAATTTCTTGTAATATATTTTTAAAGTCTCTCCCACACACCTACACATAGCAAAAACATTTAGAAATTAATAGAAACAGGTCCATCAGTATATATCAAACTAGTGACAATCAACTTATTTTATCATTAGTAAATGTGTTTCAGTACACACATGGAAGCTTTAGTTTAGAAAAGTAATACAAAACTTCATCTCAGTAAAGGAGCAATTAGTCAGTCAGTCAGTCAGTCAAATCTCATACTATAGATAAGTGAATTTAACTTTTTATCATTTAAACTCGCCATATCCAGTCCAAATATTATTCTTGTTTTATGCTCAACCAGCCAAATTCTGACACCTACCCTACTTATGTCATTCTAAAAAAAAACAATCAAATCTACCAACGTCGCCTTCCTAGCACGTGAAAAGACATTTGTGCAAGATTGTTGCCAGAGCCGATGGGCTGGCCCCTATGCAGATGACACGTAAAATACA
>NW_026393129.1:803-2360 GCF_001194135.2 Octopus bimaculoides | reverse complement strand
TAATATATATATAATATATATATATATAATATATATAATATATATATAATTTATATATATAATATATAACATAATATATATATATAATATATATATTATATATATATTATATATTATATATAATATATATATATAATATATATATGATATATATATTATATTTATATTATATATATATTATATATATCATATATATATTATATATATCATATATATATTATATAATATATATAATATATATATATAATATAAATATGATATATATATATATATATATATTATATATATACATATATTATATATATATTATATATTATATATATAATATATATAATATATATTATATATATATGATATATATGATATATATAATATATAATATATATATAATATATGTATATATATAATATATATATGATATATATATAATATACATATAATGATCTTATCCTCAGACGAAGGGATTAAGTCGATTACATCGACCCCAGTACGTAACTGGTACTTGATTTATCGACTCCGAAAGGGTGAAAGGCAAAGTCGACCTCAGCGGAATTTGAACTCAGAACGTAACGGCAGCCGAAATACCGCTAAGCATTTTGCCCGGCGTGCTAACGATTCTGCCAGCTCGCCGCCCTATGAAAACCTACATATTCTCCGTGTAGAAGACACGTAGTAATACTGAAAGATTCGTACTTAGACTCCGGTGTCTTTACAGGGGATCAATCTACAAGACAAATAAAGGCTGTAAAAGGGATCAGGTCAAGCGTGTAGCGAAATTTTTTCCCACGGGAGTTCCGGACCCCAGTAATGAACTCATTTGCATACAGCCAATCAGAGCAGAGCCACCTTAATCCTTTCTTTCTTTCTAGTCAGCACCGTGCCTTCCTTACTCTTTCCCTCTCTACTGACAGACAACAACCTTTCTCTCACGATCAGAAAAAGATTCGGTATCACTACAAGTACTACTGTCTCTACTTGTCGCGCAAACGAATAAATATATGTAATATTTCTTCCTTCTTGGTATTAATCCTTCGATGTTCATTGGTTACTTCGACGTTGGCAGAATAATACACTTGCCCAAATTGAATTGCTGGAGTTATTTCATTTTTTTCTAGAAAAATGTTTTTCAAATGTTATAGAGGTTTATGATCATTTTCACCTAGTCAGGAAACAGGATTTGGAAGCTGTCATTTTGTGCGTGACAAAATAGCACATGTCAATGAAATGTGCCAACGTCGAAATAACCAAAGAACATCGAAGGGTCAACACCAAGGAAGAAATATTATTTACATATATTTATTCGTTTGCCTGACAGGTGGTTTGAGACAGCAGTACTTGTAGTGATAGCGAAATTCTTTTTCGATAGTTACAAAAAGGTTGCTGTCTGCCAGTAGAGAGGGAAAGAGTAAGGAATGCGCGGTGCTGACTAGAAAGGAAGAAAGGATAAATGTGGCTCTGCTCTGATTGACTGTATGCAAATGAGTTTATAATTGGCGTCCGGAACTCCCGTGAGAAAAAATTTCGCGAGCGGGTAGAGAAGCAAATTTGGAGATAAGC
>NW_026393129.1:0-475 GCF_001194135.2 Octopus bimaculoides | reverse complement strand
ATGACAGAGAAAATTAAAGGGATGGAAGAAAGGTATTATAAATTCCAACAGCTGTGTTTGGGGTCTCAGCTGTGCAGCTCAACACCTTGTTAAATGCCGACCAAGTAACACCAGAGTGGTTGATATTGGGTAGGACAGTGCTGTGCCTGAAAAACATCGAAAAAGGCAATACGGTAGATAATTACAGGCTGATATCCTGTTTGCCGCTTATGTGGAAGTTGACTGGAATACTCGCAGAGTCAATGTACGAACATCTGGGGAAAAATGGAGTCCTGCCACATGAGCAGAAGGGTTGCAAGCGTAAGTGCAGAGGTACCAAGGATCAACTCCTGATAGACAAAACTGTACTTAGAGACTGCAAGAGGAGGAAAAGTAACTTAGCCATGTCATAGATCGACTATCATAAAATTACGATAAGATCACATATTCTTGGATTATGGAGTGTATGAACCTATTTGGTATTGCATCGAATGTT
>NW_026393128.1:0-258 GCF_001194135.2 Octopus bimaculoides | reverse complement strand
TATATATATATATATGTATGTATGTATATGCACACATATACACACACAGGTGCAGCCACATATACACATACAGACAGTATACACGCACACAGTGTACATCAAGATGGATAGAGATTTGTATACATACACATATGCATACACACATGTGTATATATTTATATATATGTATGTGTGTGTATACGGGCACACATACACACACACATATATACAACATACATACTTGAAGAGTGTATTACTATTATTATTATTATTATTATT
>NW_026393127.1:0-289 GCF_001194135.2 Octopus bimaculoides | reverse complement strand
GGTGGCGGTGATAGAGGGAGTGGCGGTATAGTGGGTGAGGATGATGACATTGTTGGTGGTTGCAGCGATGGTGGTGAGTGTGTTGGTAGTGGTGATGGAGGTGGTGGTAGCGTTGGTTGCGGTGGCAGTGGTTGAGTTGGTGGTGGTGGTAGTAACATTGTTGTTGCTGGTAGCGTTAGTGGTGAAGGCATTGATGACGGTGGTGGCGTTGGTAGTAATAAAGGCGATGGTGGTGTTGCCACATATATATATATATGTTGTTGTACTTGGGGATGGTCATATTGCCAGT
>NW_026393126.1:0-343 GCF_001194135.2 Octopus bimaculoides | reverse complement strand
TTATAGAATGGTATATATATCTATATTTATCTATCTATCTATCTATCTATATACACATGTATTTATATATATATATAGACATAACTATCTATCTACACACACACACACACATCCACACACACACATATATGCATGTCTGTATATATGCGTATCAATGCATGTATATATGAATAAATAATATATAGTATGTCTGGAGGTAAGCAATTATGTTTGTCTTCTCTGAGGAAACTGCATGTGTGTATATGTATGTGTATGTACGTGTGTATACATATATGTATGTATATGTATATTTATGCATACGTACATATAAATATACATATATATGCATATATATATATATATA
>NW_026393125.1:5540-6335 GCF_001194135.2 Octopus bimaculoides | reverse complement strand
AGCTGGATGCCCTTCCTAACGCCAACCACTCCGAAAGTGTAGTGGGTGTTCTTACATGCCACCGGCACGAACGCCAGTTAGGCGGTACTGGCAACGGTCACGCTCAAAATAGTGTATTTTATGTGCCACCCGCACAAGAGCCAGTCCAGGGGCACTGGCAACGATATCGCTCGAAAGTTTTACGTGTATATTTCCATATATTTATATACGTGATCTTATATGTGTATGTATTTACTTATATACACTTTTGTATATACATATATATGGAATTTTATTTTGTGTATGTTTGTTACACATATTCTGTCAACTATCTTTCTTTCTTTACAAGAAGCGTCCTTAAACAATGCATTCCTCTTCTCCCCACCCACCCACTTACCTACCTCTTTCTTTCGCTAGCTGTCACGTTCAGGATCTGTTGATATTTTGATATTTTACATCTTTCTGATACCACGGATTTACTCTGTCAGTATTTTTACTACTTCTACTACTCCTTCACTACTCTTTTACTTGTTTCAGTCATTTGACTGTGGCCATGCTGGAGCACCGCCTTTAGTCGAGCAAATTGACCCCAGGACTTATTCTTTGGAGGCCCCGTACTTATTCTATCAGTCTCTTTTTGCCGAACTGCTAAGTTACGGGGACATAAACACACCAGCATCGGTTGTCAAGTGATGGTAGGGGGACAAACACAAACACACATACATATTTAAGGCGGCGAGCTGGCAGAAACGTTAGCACGCCGGGCGAAATGCTTAGCGGTATTTCGTCTGCCGCGACGTTCTGAGTTCAAATTCT
>NW_026393125.1:3692-5232 GCF_001194135.2 Octopus bimaculoides | reverse complement strand
TTTGCCTTTCATCCTTTCGGGGTCGATTAAATAAGTACCAGTTACGCACTGGGGTCGATATAATCGACTTAATCCGTTTGTCTGTCTTTGTTTGACCCCTCTGTGTGTAGCCCCTTGTGGGTAGTAAAGAAATAACACATACATATTTTTATATATATATATATATATACACATATATACGACGGGCTGCTTTCAGTTTCCGTCTACCAAATCCACTCACAAGGCTTTGGTCGGCCCGAGGCTATGGTAGAAGACACTTGCCCAAGGTGCCACGCAGTGGGACTGAACCCGGAACCATGTCGTAAGCAAGCTACTTACCACACAGCCACTCCTGCTCCTATTATATATTTTTTTAAATGGTCCTAATTTTTTTTAAATGATTCTTATAAAACTCTATTCCTCTAGGTGCAAGAGTGGCTGTGCAGTAAGAAGTTTGCTTCCCAACCACATAGTTCCAGGTTCAGCCCTATTGCATGGTACCTTGGACAAGTGCCTTCTACTATAGCCTTGTGAGTAGATTTAATAGATGGAAACTGAAAGAAACTCACTATATGAGTGTGTGTGTGTGTCTTTGTTGCCCACCATCACTTGGCAACTGGTGCTGGATTGTAACTTAGCAATTCAACAAAATAAGACCAATAAAGTGCCAGGTTTAAAAACAAAAATAAGTACGAAAGACAATTCATTCAACCAAAAGTTCTTCAAGACGGTGCCCTAGCATGGTCACAGTCTAATGACTGAAACAGATAAAAGATACTAAGAAATTGAACCTGGAACCTGTGCATATGATTATTAGTGACATAATAACTTCCTGAGATATATATATATATATATATATATATATAATACAAATAATATATGAGTATATGTGTATATACGTACATCACTACACTCTCTGAGGTACTACACTCTCTGAGTGGTTGGCGTTAGGAAGGGCATCCAGCTGTAGAAACTCTGCCAAAGTTAGATTGGAGCCTGGTGTTGCCATCCGGTTTCACCAGTCCTCAGTCAAGTCGTCCAACCCATGCTAGCATGGAAAGCGGACGTTAAACGATGATGATGATGATGATGATGTATGTACATACCTACATCTACATGTATATATAGATACATATCTGGGTACAGGACGTAGCAAAAATATGTGGACAAAATGATATATATACTCCTTTTACTCTTTTAGTTGTTTCAGTCATTTGACTGCGGCCATGCTGGAGCACCACCTTTAGTCGAGCAAATCGACCCCAGGACTTATTCTTTGGAAGCCTAGTACTTATTCTATCAGTCTCTTTTGCCGAACCACTAAGTTACGGAGACGTAAACACACCAGCATCGGTTGTCAAGCGATGTTGGGGGGACAAACAGACACACACACACACACATATATATATACATATACACGACAAGCTTCTTTCAGTTTCCGTCTACCAAATCCACTCACAAGGCTTTGGTCGGCCCAAGGCTATAGTAGAAGACACTTGCCCAAGGTGCCATGCAGTGGGACTGAACCCGGAACCATGTGGTTGGTAAGCAAGCTACTTAC
>NW_026393125.1:0-3318 GCF_001194135.2 Octopus bimaculoides | reverse complement strand
CTGGACTGGTTCTTGTGCGGGTGGCACATGAGATGCACCATTTTGAGCGTGGCCGTTGCCAGTACCGCCTGACTGGCTCCTGTAGGATTTTCGAGCGAGATCGTTGCCAGTGCCCCTGGACTGGCTTGTGCGGGTGGCACATAAAAGGCACCATTTCGAGCGTGGCCGTTTTCGTGCGGGTGACACGTAAAAGCACCCACTACACTCTCTGAGTGGTTGGCGTTAGGAAGGGCATCCAGCTGTAGAAACTCTGCCAAATCAGACTGGAGCCTGGTGTTGCCATCCGGTTTCACCAGTCCTCAGTCAAATCGTCCAACCCATGCTAGCATGGAAAGCGGACGTAAAACGATGATGATGATGATTGAATTATCAGATAAATTCAATTGATTCTTTCCAATATTATTTGAATTAACACTTTTGTTACTATATTTAGTTGGAATACACTGAGTTTATTTCAATTAATTTTGAAAGTAAAGAAGTAAAATAACTTTGCCATTATTAATCAAGTCTTTGAAAGATAAATTAACATGAAATTTGTATCATAAAAACCATAGGCAGTTTTGGGCACACTGGTATCAAAAGGGTTAACATGCAAAATATGTTTATCATTATGCTTCAGGATATTTTGTTCGTAGCTCCATTCTTCCTTTTGCAACTGCTGTTTATTGTTTCTGAAATTTGAATAAAATTTATCTCTTTTCAGACATATGATGATGCAGTGCCAGACAGAAAAATTAATTAATATTTTCAAAACTTGCTTCTCTTTGCTTTCAGTCAGGGTACCAAAGTTGCCACAGCTGCTTCAGATGTTGTGCAGTGTATGGAGAACTTGCTATTACTGAAAGAAATGCATAAAAATGGTTTTGGGAGACGCTGCTGTTATTGAAAAAAAAATGCACAAAAATGGTTTTCTGAGAAGTTGCTATAGAACTGCACAAAAATGGTTTTTCGAGAAGCAACTATTATTGAAAGAACTGCACAAAAATGGTTTTTGAAGTCGCATCTATTATTGAAAAAAACTGCACAAAAATGGGTTTGGGAGAAGCAGACATTACTGGAAGAACTGCAGAAAATGGTTTTAGGAGAAGCAACTACTACTGAAAGAGCTGCACAAAAATGATTTTTGGAGAAGCAGCTATCATTGAAAAAACTGCACGAAAATGGTTTTCCAGCTTCAAGATAAATTAATTGAGTTCACCAATGAGGACCCTTGCCAGTCCACTAGGGTCCACTAGGCCCAGCAGAGGGAATGTTCTCATGATACTATCACCCATCCCTTTCACTTGATGGATAAGATTCAAAAACTCAGTGCATGGGTGCCACATGCTAAGAATAAAAGAAACAAACTCCAGTGCTCCTCTATTGCTCACTCAATACCAGGTTAATCATAGACACAAACAGGTTTCTTTACTGTATCCGTCATGCCAATGAAAAATTTCCCTTAAATTACACTTTTTCGTCGCCCATTTCCAAAAAATTTTGCCTACAGATTTCTTTGTAATCGTAATCTACACCATTTGAAAAGTATTTGTATAAAATTTCATTAAAAAATACCCATTTTCCTGGAAGTTATGAGGGGGGGAAATGTCGGGTCGTGTGAATTTTCCGAAACTCCTCTCCTCAAACACTCAGAAATTTTTTTTTTTTTTCCAGCAAATCTTTACATACATTCAGTCTACAAGATCTAAGCAATTATTTGTTGAAAGTTTCGTTAAAAAGTATCCATTTTTCTGGAAGTTATGAGGCAACAAAGTCGGGGGAAAGGGTACATCTGTAGATATGTCAGTTTGTCACAAAAGCCACCCTTCTGTATAACATGCGCGATAATGTTTACACATAGACGCTAAAGAAAGGCAGCATTTGGACCTTAAGGTGATAGAATTTATTACTAACTTAAGGAGAATCCCCTATGCAGCCGATCAGTCTCGGAGAAATAACAGTCAAATCTTCCTCAACTAACACCCTATTCACTTATAAAAGGAAACATATTAAGTACTGTAAAGTGGTCCATGAAACACAAGAAAATGAAATGATCAGAGTAGGAACAACTTTGTTCATAGGACAGCTGAATTACGAGTGACTCAGGGCACAACAAGAAAATTTACTTTTTGGATATTATATAAACTTATGGTACATAGATCCTTGTTTTATATACATATATTTGATGTGAATTTTGGCACAAACCCAGCAAATTTGTGAGAAGTATTAGGTTAATTGCATCGACTCCAGTGCTCTACTGTTACTTATTTTATCGGGCTCGAAAAGAGGAAAAGCATGAACATGTTTCGAAAGTAGCATAACTACAAGGAAGAATACGATAATACCGGAGTTCAAATCCCAGCAGGGACATGGCTTTGCATTAAATCATCTTCTATTCGTATCAGGGACGTATCACAAAAATAAATCACTTCCAATACCAAGAAGAATGAAAAGCAAAATTTTGCGAATTTTTTTTTTTATATATATATATATTCGGAGTTTTGTTTTAAAACATTAGATATTACGATTTTGCAAGTTCGCCTTGGCAGGATTCGAACTCGGAAAGTAAATTGGTCGTTAACTAAATACGGCGAAGCATTTTTTTTTTATTCTACTCTCTAATGATATAAATCACTCTTATCGTTCTTGTATTCTTCAAAAATATAAGGTCCTATATCTGTCAGAGAAGATCACTTCTATTCTAATACGAAAACAAGAAAATCTCATCGAAGAACGTGTCAACAGAACCGGCGAAAAACAACAAGGATACAAAAAAAATCTACGATATTTCGTTTCGTTTCGACATACATGTTGGAAATAGAATAAAGGTTCAAAAGTGGAAGTAGATATCGCCAAACGTTTCAATTACGTCCATATGAATAAATAATTCGTAAATATATTTCACATGCTTCCTTTTAACATTTTAGCAATGATTTTGCATTAATATTAATTTTCTTAGAACAATACAAGTGAACGATTATAAACAAAGTTAAAAAAAACATTCTAAAATGCGGAATTAAATTTGTAAACGAAACGATAAGCTTGGACTCGTAAAACTAAGCATTAATGGAAAGAGGATATATTTGTTTAAGAAAGATATATAAAGTAAATGATGATGCTTTAAAGTAGGTAAATAAATATATGAATGCGTAAAATGACTGAATTAAAAGAGAAAACTGTTGTTATTTACCGCCTGTTGAGCACAAATCTTCAGAGAATCAATGTTAACATCTGCCATGTTGAATGAGAGAAAAATGAGCACATGGATTTTGTCACAACGAGGCTATAACAAACACATGTGTGTGCGTGTGTATGTGTGTGTGTGTGTGTGTCTATATA
>NW_026393124.1:28938-29308 GCF_001194135.2 Octopus bimaculoides | reverse complement strand
ATATATATATATATATATATAAAAACACACTTACACACACACACCTATATATGTGTGTGTGTACAGAGAGAGAAAGAGAGAGAGTGCGAGCAGGAGATGCATGAATGCCTGATGCATGCAACGACACTTTACTGCAACATGCCAAAGTAAATATACTGCAACAACAACAACAACCATCACACCACTCTCTGCTCTTCCACCAACAACTCCTTCCAACCAAGACCCCCACCCCACCCCCACCTCCACTCCCTCCCTCTCACCACCACACTGCAGGAGGAGGGGAAGGGTTCCCCCCCATCCCCTTGGTCCCTGTCTGTCCCTCTGGTCTGAGTGCAAGGAAGCCACAGTCAGTCTGACAACGCTGAGGACC
>NW_026393124.1:25503-28522 GCF_001194135.2 Octopus bimaculoides | reverse complement strand
ACAACCATCACCACCACAATCACCATTGCCACCACCATCGCTGCTGCCACCTCCATCGCTGCTACCACCACCACTGCCGTCACCACCACCACCACCGCCACTCTCTTCACAACCATCACCACTGCCACCACCACCTCCATCGCTGCTGTCACCACCACCGCCGCAGCCACTCTCTTCACCACCGTGTCAACACCGTCATTGACAGAAGCAACAGTGAGGAGGAGGAGAACTACGAACCTGATGCTCACTTCACGAATATAACCCAGGTTCTAATCATCATCATCAGCAGCAGCAACAACAGTGACATCATCATCATCATAGTTATCATTACAATCATCACCCTCATCACGATCACAATTATTGTTATAAAGACTGTTGAACTAATTGTCGACATCTTTCTCATCAAGCTAATCATCATCATTGTCATCACAATTATTACGGCAAAACGATCACAATCAGCATCACCATCATCCAACTCCATCATCATCATCATCATCATTGTGCTCATCGTCACCATGGTTATCTTCAGCATTGTCATCATCATCATCATCACCATTATTATCCTTATCACCATCATCACCATCATCATCATCATCATCACCATCATCGTCCTGCTCATCATCACAATTGACATTACCATCATCATCATCATCATCATCATCATCAACAGGCTCAATTATCACCGCAATTAACATAACAACCTTACCCCCATCACCTCCATCATCATCGGTGGCAGCAGCAAGGTGAACATCCTAATCATCGTCAACTGAGTAAATGCCTGTCTTCGCTAATTAAGCTACATAGCTAACCTTATTATCTTACAGAATGCAAATTAGGTTACACACATACACAAAAGCAATTATACATATACAATTGTATATACATATATATGCATGCGCACACACACACGGATATACATTTACATGCATATAGATATTTGTGTGTGTATGTATATATATATATATATATATATATATATATATGTATATATATGCATATGTGTGTGTGTGTGCATGTGCATGTGTGTGTGTGTGCATGTATGTGTAAGTATATATGCATATTTCAGTATATGAATGTGTGTGTGTGTGTGTGTATATATATATAAGCACAGACATGCATATGTGTGTACACATGTATACGCATGCATATATGTATGGATGTATACATAAACATATCTATATCAATCTATCTATCTATCTATCTATCTATCTATCTATCTATCTATCTATCTATCTATCTATATATATATATATATATATATATATATATATATATACACATACATACATACATATATATTCATGCATTTCTATTTCTTTCTCTCTTTAGCAAAAAAAGGATTTTCATATTTCATGTTGTTTAATGCATAATAATAATAATAATACAAAAGATATATGAGCATATACATGTATACATACATATATGTACATACCTACATCTACCTCTATATATAGATGCATATCCGGGTACAGGACGTCAAAAAATGTGGACAAAAAAGGAACGGAAACATAAAAAAAGTATAACAGAATGAACACAGGAAAACAGACGAGCCACTTGTGGAACTTTTCCTTCATCAGCTGCCTCTATTCTAAACTAGGCGTTTCGAATATATATATATATATATATATATATATATATATATATATATATATATATATATATATATATACATGTATGTGTATGTTTTTTCCAGGGTCATCCTGCCCCTCTTTTATTGAACAACTATATATAATTTATAAGTCCGTCTGTCTATATATAAATCCATGGATTATCTGTAATCTCTTAATCTCGGTGACATATTTAAAGCTGTATATTTATGTGTAAATCTTTATTTTGAGATGAAATTCCTTAGGTTTTTGTCTTTGAAGTTGTTAAAAATTAATGTTGGAAAAAATGCTTTCATTTCCTTGAGTTCCTTTGTAATTTTATCGATAAATATATAAAAAAAATATGTAATCTTGTTTATCCAGTTAGGCGTAGCTCTGTGGTTAAGAAGTTTGCTTGCCAATCACACAGGTTTGAGTTCAGTCCCACTGCATTGCTCCTTGGGTAAATGTTTTTTTTTATTTTCTATTATAGCCCCAGGCTGACCAAAGTCTTATGAGAGTATTTAATAGAAGATTATCATATATCTTTTATCTTTTACTTGTTTTAGTCATTAGACTGTGGCCATCCTGGAGCTCTGCCTTAAAGAGTGTTTAGTTGAATGAATTGATCCCTGTACTTATTTTTTATAAGCCTGGTACTTTATTAGTTTGTTTTGCTGAATTGCAAAGTTATGGGGATGTAAACACACCAACATCGGTTGTCAAGTGATGGTGGAGTACAAACACACACACATACATATATGACAGGCTTCTTTCAGTCTCCGTCTACCAAATCTACTCACAAGGCTTTGGTCAACTTGAAGCTGAAGTAGAAGACATTTGTCCAAGGTGCCATGCAGTGAGACTGAACCCAGAACCATGTGGTTGGAAAGCAAGCTTCTTGCCGCACAGCCATGCACTTCCACACACAAGCATGGCTGTGTGTGGAAGTGCATGGCTTAGTGGTTAGGTAGTTGGGCTCATGATTGTAATTGTGTGGTTTCAATTCCTGGACCAGGTGATGTGTTGTTTTCTTGATCAAAACACTTCAGCATCTAATGAAAGTTATATTTATTTTTCCTGAAGATGTATAAAGGAATTTTGATTTATTAAGTCTCTTAATGAATTCTTTATACTGAAATATATATTGAAGAAGATAAATATGTTCATTTGAATATATACGTTTTTGCGTCGTAACTCCTTTATTATTATTAATATAACCAAAAGGACCGATTCTTGAAGAGTCTACATACCTTCACAGTCGTTTTTTTCTGCTATTTTGGTGATGATTTTTTGAGTTAGCTTACCAATTATTTTTGTTGGTAGTTAATTTATAACATATTGATATACATACATATATATATATATATATATATATACACACAAGAATAAGGGCAGGGAATCGTCAATTAATAATAGAATTAATAATTAAC
>NW_026393124.1:24146-24765 GCF_001194135.2 Octopus bimaculoides | reverse complement strand
GACACAGAAAATGTTTCATGGCCAGGGTGCTTTTTACATGACACTGGCATGGGTCCACTTACACAGCCCCAGCACGGATGCTTTTTATGTGGCACTGGCACATATTTATATTTTTAACTATTGCTTAACCATTCTCTCACACCGCAGCTGTAAGACCTTCTATTTATAAATGTTCTAAAATATACACAGCCTTGGTTTTTTTTTATCTCATTACTAAAAGTAAATCCTTATATTCACACGCTGATATATGACCTACGTTGGATTCCTTATTTGCATAATCACCAAACCTGGAGCTTAACTATGGTCTATCCACAGCACTTACTCAGCATTACCTGAAACCTCTGAGTCTAATATATATATGTGTGTGTGTATGTATATTGTTGTATTTGGGGATGGTCATGGTATCAGTTTAGCCAATGAAAACACATGCACTATATATAGTCGGTGTTCACTCGCTTCAGCCTTATTTTATATTAATTGTATTCCAGCCAGAGTTCTTTCGTCACACTTTTGTGACCTCATCTGTGGCCCTTTGCTTTCTTTTGGGGGTCTCTCCTTCCTAACAATCTGCCATTTTGTATTGTTATATATATATATATATATATATATATATATATAT
>NW_026393124.1:21782-23040 GCF_001194135.2 Octopus bimaculoides | reverse complement strand
TATATATATAATACAAAGAATATATATGCATGTATACACACATATATGTACATACTTACATCTACATGTGTATATATATGCATATCAGGGTACAGGACGTTAGAACAATGAACTACAGACAACGGAATGAACACATAGGAAAACAGATAGCCACTTGGAATTATTCCTTCATCAGATGCCTCTATTGTAACTAGGCGTTTCGAATATATATATATATAGTTGTGTGTGTATGAATGCTTGTGTGAGTACATGTGCATGCATGTGTATGTATGTGCTTGCATGTGTGTGTGTTTGTGTATGTGTGTGTAGTATTATCTTTTGGCAATGTAGAATAATGTTTTGTACCCTTGTTGTGGAATGATGATAGGCGCTTGTTTCTTTGGGTGGCCTGAGTTTGTGTGAGAGGAGTGCAAATAACATATGTTATAGAGGTGAGTGTTGATCCTGAGTTCTCAAATGGGGCAAACATCTACTGCTGTGACCCCATGGTCAAGCAATGTGGTTGTTGGAAAGTGCACAAAGCCTGAAGCATTTGTATTCAGATGTGCACATCACCACCACCACCATCATCATCATTATCAGTTTAACATCCATTTTTCCATGCTTTCCTTGGGCGGGGTGGAGTTTATTGAGGTAGGTTTTCTGTGGCTGGATGCCCTTCCTGTCATCAACCCTCACCTGTTTCTGATGGTCAGATTTGTTGTCACAAGATATCAGAAATGAATGATACTGCTTCTATAACAGTGACACTCATTTACATCTATCACACCACTATCAAGACGAGGAGACACACTCATAGACAAACACTGACACACACACACACACAGTATGTGTGTGTGTGTGTGTGTGTGTGTGTCAGTGTTTGTCTGTCTGTCTTTATCTCTATCTATCGATCTATCTATCGAACTATCTATCTGTCTGTCTGTCTGTCTGTCTATCTATTTGTCTGTCTGTCTGTCTGTCTGTCTATCTATCTATCTGTATGTCTATCTGTCTGTCTATCTATCTGTATGTCTATCTGTCTGTCTATCTATCTGTATGTCTATCTTTCTGTCTGTCTATCTATCTGTATGTCTATCTTTCTGTCTGTCTATCTATCTGTCTATTTTTCTATCTATCTATCTGCATGTATGTATGTCTGTCTGTCTGTATGTCTGTCTATTTATCTATCTATCTGTCTATCTTTCTGTCTGTCTATCTATCTGTCTATTTTTCTATCTGTCTGAATGTATGTATGTCTGTCTGTCTGTCTGTATGT
>NW_026393124.1:12849-14970 GCF_001194135.2 Octopus bimaculoides | reverse complement strand
ATATATATATGTGTGTATATATATATATACACACATACATATATACATACATATATATATATGTACATATATATATGTGTGTATATATATATATACACACATACATATATACATACATATATATATATGTACATATATATATGTGTGTATATATATACACACACACATATATACATACATACATACACATATATATATATATACACACACACATATATACAAACACACACACATATATATCCAAACACACACACACACACACACATATAATTCTTTTATTTGTTTCAGTCATTTGGCTTTGGCCAAGCTGGGGCGCTGCGCCGAAGGGTTTTAGTCATACAAATCATAAATTCCAGGACTTTTTCTTTTTAGGTCTTATACTTATTCTATCAGTCTCTTTAGCCAAACCACTAAGTTACAGGGATGTTAACACACCAACACCAATTGTCAAGCAGTGACGCGTTGGACAAACACAGGCACAAATTCACATACATACATATTGCTTCATCTTCACAGACGATAGCCATCCCATCACATGCATACAAAACACACACACACACACAAGAGGCTTCTTTCAGTCTCAACCAAATCCACTCACAAGGCCTTGGTTGACCTGAGGCTATAGTAGAAGACATCCCATGAAATAGCACAATCACTCCGTTAACGAGCCCTTAGATAGCTTTTAAGATCAGCTGCTAGCTGACGGAGTTTAAAACACAAGTAACAGATATTATTTAAGTTTCTTCTATATCTTTGCCCTTTGGAATCTGATCCTGAAAGAATGTTTTTGTGAACTAGCAGATGTCTTTTAAGTCCAGATATTGTCTTACAAGTTTTGTGATATATGACAAAAGTCATAAGAGGCAGTTGGTGTCCAAGATCATTACCTATCTGGGCATTACAATTTTCATGTGACTTCATATGATTCATGTATTCTGCTTTTGAAAGCAAAACATGATCACATATAATATTAGGTCGTCAAGTAGAAAAAAAACTTTGTAGAAAAAAAACTTTGCTAATGTTTTATAAATACAAGGAATAGTTTTATTCATCAAAGTATGCACCCATATTATCAACACACTTTTGCCATTGCAGCGGTAGCTTGTCCAGCCTGGAACTGTAAAAGCCTGGCAATCTAGAGTCAATAAAATCCTGGAAGGCCTGTTTTACAGCATCGTCGGAATTAAATTTTTTTCCTATCAAAAAGTTATCCAAATTCTGGAAGAAGTTGTAGTCAGTGGGGGCAAGATCAAATGAGTATGGTGGATGATGGAGAACTTCAACTCCAACACTTGTAGTTTCGCCAATATCATTTTTGCAATGTGTGGTCTGGCGTTGTCTTGCAATAAAATAGGAGTGGATCTGTTGACTAATCTAGGCTGTTTTACTGTAAGTTTCTGCGTCATTTAGTCCAGTTAGCTGCAGTATACTTCGGCCGTGATTGATGAGCCAGGTTTAATGAAACCATAATGGATCGCACCAGCGCTAGTCCACCAAACACACATCATTTGCTTCTTTTGATGAACTTTCCTTTATGAACTGTGTTTTGGTGGCTCATCTTTGTTCAACCATTGTGCCGAATGTTTACAAACCTATAATCATAGTTGGTCTAGCTGTGACCATCCTGTCTTTTATTCAGGCAAAGTGTATCTAGGACTACATTATCTGATGTGCTCCTCTTTATTATGGTTGTTGTTTAGCCCCAGGTTAGTCCTGATCCAGTTGACCTATGATCAAAGATGTTCCAGTTATGATCGTCCTGTGTTTTATTCAGGCATAGTATATCTTGGACTACATTATCGAATGCATCCTTCCTGGTTGTTGTTTTTTAGCCCTAGGTCACTCCTGAAGCTGGACCATTTGTACTTATTACTCTTTACTCTTTTACTCTTTTACTTGTTTCAGTCATTTGACTGTGGTCATGCTGGAGCACAGCCTTCAGTCGAGCAAATCGATCCCAGGACTTATTCTTTGGAAGCCTAGTACTTATTCTATCGGTCTCTTTTTGCTGAACCGCTAAGTTACGGGGACATAAACACACACCAGCATCGGTTGTCAAGCGATGTTGGGGGGACAAACACAGACACACAAACACACACATACATATATATATACTTATAT
>NW_026393124.1:10522-11223 GCF_001194135.2 Octopus bimaculoides | reverse complement strand
TATCATATATATATATGTGTGTGTGTGTGTGTGTGTGTGTGTGTGTGTGTGTGTGTGATTGAATGAGTCAACCCTTAGTAGATTTTTTTTTCACTTCAGAGAGTGACCTGTAGCACCCCTCTGCTGCCACCTAAGGCAGGTCACTTCCTGTTAACATGTTTCTTTGTGTGTGTGTGTTTGTACCTCCTACTCCCCCTTTCTCACTTCTGCCTCCTTTTTCATCTTCTCCACCTCTTCTGTTTCATCTCACCATTATCTTTCCTTACCATTTGGACTCTTGCTATGTGTCATTCTTTGACTGTTACAATTCCTTGCATGTGTGTGTATACACATATGTATATATATATTTGTGTGTGTATACATGTGAATATATGTGTATATGTGTATGTATATACATGTTTGTGTATATGTATGTGTATATATACATCTCTATGTGTACAGGTACCTGTATGTGTGTATGTACATGTGTGTGTGCATGTATATACACATGTGCATATGTATATATATACATATGTATGAATATGTGTGTGTGTATGTAGATATATATATATATATATATATATATATGCATATGTATGTATGTATGTATGTATGTAGATATCTATCTATCTATCTATGTATATTATATGTATAATATAATATAATATATATAATATATAATATATGTATATTATCTTTATATATATATATATATATATATA
>NW_026393124.1:8972-9948 GCF_001194135.2 Octopus bimaculoides | reverse complement strand
ACAGCCTTTTGGGTTTGCCTCTTTCATGATTTCATTTGTCAACAAGTAACATATCATTCAATGCTTTGAAAGAGTAATGATATCATAACAACAATCACAACAGTCTTGCTAAATACTGCTACCCAGGGTTTCCTGACTGAAATCAGTTACTAAACCATCTTTGTTTATTTACCAGATTTGATAAATGGTGATATAATTTCAGTCAGAAAATGAAACGCTGGGTAGCTGCTTTCCACATTAGGCTTGCTGCAGGTTTTATAATAATAATAATAATTATGATAATAATAATGATAATAATAATATCAATAATAATAATAATCCTTTCTACTATAGGCACAAAGCCTGAAATGTTTCCCGGGAGGAGACCTTGTGCTTATAGTAGAAAGGATTATTATTATTATTATTATTTAAAACCGTTTGGTTCAGCTGCAAGTGGCTTAAAGTTTCACAGACCCCTAACAGAAACCCAGCACATTCAGGCTCAGATTTATCAAGCTTTAAGTCACATGGAGCTGAAGCAAACTGTTTTTAAATAATATTATGTGTAGCTACTGCTAAATGTGTTGAGTACATCTTTCTTTCATTTGTCCACTGCCTTGTATGTGCATGTGTTTGTAAATATACATATATATATATATGTGTGTGTTGGCACTCCATCGCTTACGACGTCGAGGGATCCAGTTGATACGATCAATGGAACTGCCTGCTCGTGAAATTAACATGCAAGTGGCTGAGCACTCCACAGACACGTGTAACCTTAACGTAGTTCTTAGGGATATTCAGCGTGACACAGTGTGACCCTTTGAATTACAGGCACAACAGAAACAGGAAGTAAGAGTGAGAGAAAGTTGTGGTGAAAGAGTACAGCAGGATTCGCCAACACCCCCTGCCGGAGCCTCGTGGGGCTTTAGGTGTTTTCACTCAATATACACTCACAACGCCTAGTCTGGGAATCGAAACAGTGATCCTATGACCG
>NW_026393124.1:4228-8585 GCF_001194135.2 Octopus bimaculoides | reverse complement strand
TTTTTACGTGCCACCGGCGTAGGGACCAGAAGAGGCTGGCAATGGCCACAATTGGTTGGTGTTTTTTATGTGCCACCAGCTCAGAAGCCAGTCAAGGCGGCGCTGGCATCAGTCACATTCAGATGGTGCTTTTCACATGCTACGAGCATGGGGATCACAACTACAATTTCCTTTTGATTTTGATGTACTTGACTCAAGAGGTCTCCTCAAGCACAGCATGTCACCCTACAATCCAAGGTACTTTTGAGTAGGCTGGGGCTGGTTATGCGACACTGGTGTCGGTTTCAGCTGTGATCTCACTTTATTTGCCGGGTCTTCTCAATCACAGCATATCTCCAGAGGTCTTGGTCTTTCGTCATTGCGTCTATGAGGCCCAACATTCGAAGGTCATGCTTTACCACCTCATCTCATGTCTTCCTGGGTCTACTTCTATCCCAGATTCCATCAACTGTTTGGGAGTGGCACTTCTTCACACCGCTCTCCTTATCCATCCATAGTACATGACTGGTTTAATGTCATTCTTTTCCAACCGATCTTGGATCTTTTTAGCCATGTGACAAGGAGGCCCATTTTCCATAAACAAAGAGTCTTCTTTAATCATTTCACCATTGGAGAAGTTTGGAAGAAGTCCTTTCTACAATATGGATACATATTTATCTGAGTTTATGTTTCTATCACACTTCACTAGATCTGATTGGCCATCACTTCAAATTGCTCCCCAGACCATCACAGAATAGCTGCCGTGTTTCATTGTTGGCTACAATCTTTTCATGTCAAATTCTTGATCACAGAGTTTCCAGACACACACTTGACCACTGTCAGAAAATACAGCAAATCTGGACACATCAGAGAATATGATAGTGTACCAAAATGTTAGTGACCTCTCCACCATCTCACATGTTCATATTGGTTAGTTAAACAAGTGGCTTCCTTTTTGCTGCTCTGCCATAGTAGCCAAGTTTGTGGAGTTACCTAACAGCTGTTCCGGGACTTGCATCAACTTGTTCTGCTATGTTAGAGGCCTTGCAATGAGGATTATCCTCCACACTTCACTTGACAAAGCAAAGGGTCCTGTCAGAAAGCCCTGGTCGACCTGGGCAAGGTGATGTGGATTCCTTCCTTTCTCTGGTTAATTGCACAATTACCCTATTAACTGTAGAAAGTGGGATCACAAGGTTTTCTGTGATTTTATGCTAAGTCCACCTTCAGAACAGCCCACAATATAGCCCCTTTGAAATCCAGTCAGTTCCAAGCCTTCTTTTGTATTAAACAGTCACATATAGAACCTGAAACATAAAAATATCCATTAATAACAGATATAAGCCTTTTCAAATTAATGTTTTATGGGGTGTCTATTTACTTATGTCATGTCTGTGTATATACATATATATAGTGTGTGTGTGTGTACATGTTATCTGTGCAATCTCTGTCAATTTTCACAGATGACTCGATGGTACTGGTGTTGGTGGTGGTGGTGGTGGTGGTGGTAGCATAGTGGAGTAGAATATTGGGAGTGGGGTGTATGCGGAGGATGATGTCACATTTGTGTGTAGGGTGGGCGGGTATGTAAAGATGTCAGATGGCTCTTTCTCAGTGGATTTATCTTGCCACCCAGCCACCCTCTCAACCAATTGGTCTCTGCTTCTTGTTTCCATGTGAAAAGGTTGTGTGTATGTGTGTATATATGTATTTATGTTTGTGTAATATATGTGTGTATATCTGTGTGTATGTATATGTGCATGCATTTATTTGTGCTTATGTGTTTTTGTGAATGATCCTGTGTGTGTGTGTGTGTGTGTACAAGCATATGTGTGTGTTGATGGGTATCTATGTGCATAATGTGTATATATGTGTGTGTATGTATGTGTGTGTATATATGCGTGTGGGTGTGTATATATATATATATGTGTGTATACGTGTGTGTGTGTGAGTATATAGTTCTATGTGTTTGTATATGTGTATGTGTATATGTATCTATGTACTAATCGATTCACCTATCTGCTCATCTATCTGTGTGTGTAAATGTGTGTGTATACATGTGCTAGTTTCTCACATACATGTCTGTGTGTGCGTTTGTTTTGGAGGTAAGGGTACGTATGTGTGTGTGTGTGTGTGTCTGTGTACAAGCATATGTATGTGTTGATGGGTATCTATGTGCATAATGTGTATATATGTGTGTGTGTATGTATGTATGTGTGTGTGTGTATATATGCGTGTGGGTGTGTGTGTATATATATATGTGTGTGTGTGTATCTATGTGTGTGTGCATACATGTGCTAGTTTCTCACATACATGTCTGTGTGTGCGTTTGTTTTGGATAAAAGGGTGCGCGCGCGTGTGCGTGTGTGCTCGCTGGTGTAAGATTGAATTTTCTTGTAAAAAAAAACATTTTTAGGTGATAATTTATCTTAGAATACTCTCCCACCCCTATTCCACACATGCACAGCTGACTACAATACCCAGACTTTCTACCCTACACCCCATTAGAGAGACAGGGCTGGGCAGGGCAGAAGGTGGGGTGGTTGTTGATGGTGGGGTTCGAAGATACTCTGGTAGGGTGGGGGAGGTTTGAAATCTGATGCTCCCCTTTACTGTTTCTTTATCACCCCCACCCTACTCCTACATTGTCTGCCTTTTACTGCCAGGGTGGGGGTCTTAGGGTTTGGTGGTGGGGGACAGTCTTCTGTACTTAGGAGGATATCTGTTTGCTTGACATGCAAGAAATAGCTGTCAAATTTCCTTGAAGTCATACAGTAGCGACCAGCATGCAGGCACTGGTGTGTGTGTGTGTGTGTGACTGTCTGTCTGTCAGTGTGAGTGTGTGTGCCTGTGTGTGTGTGTGTGTGTGTGTGTGTCTGAATGTCTGTGCTTGTCTGTCTGTGTGTCTGTATTTGTGTGTGTAAGTGCACACATATAGATGTATGCCTACATGTATTTGTGTGTGTGTGTGTGGGGGGGGTGTTTTCTTGTCATCATTCACTTGTTTCACTCATTAAACTGTGGCCATGCTGGGGCACTGTCTTGAAGGGTTTTAGTTGAATAAATCAACCCCAGGACTTAAGAGAGTGATAGATTAAGTAGGAAGGTTATTCCTACTTAATCTATCACTCTCTTCTTGGTGAATTGTGAAATTATGAGGATGTAAACAAACCAACATCAGTTGTCAATATGTAGTGGGGTACAAACACAAAAAATGCATATATGTATATATGTATATATATATATATACATATATATATATATATATATATATATATATATATATATATATATATATATATATATATATATATATATATATACACACACACACACATACACACAATGGGCTTCTTTCAGTTTCTGTTCACCAAATCCACTCACAAGGCTCTGGTTGGCCTGAGGCTATAGAAGACATCTCTTGGATGCATATGATGAGCTGATGCACATGTGTATACACGTTGGTGTATACGTGCACATGCATGTGCATCCAAGCACGCATAGAATGATGCATGTGCCGATTGTGAAGTTATACACACATTACTTTATATACACAGACATTGCTGCACAAACATGCATGCATACATATTGATATGCACAGACACTGACACACACACACACACATACACACACACATACACATACTGTTACACACACATACACATACTGTTACACACACACATACACATACTGTTACACACACAGACACTCAGACATACACACACACACTTTTGCACATACACACACACACACTATTGCACATACACATACACACACACTCTTACACACACACATGCTGTTACATACTCACACATACTTACACCCACACAAATGTACACATACACTGTTACACATACACACACAGACATACACATACACACGCTATTGCACATACAAACATTTACTGACAGATATGTGCACACACAGTGACACTCTCAAACCCACGCATGAATACATATACACACACACAAACACCCACACATATTGGTATACACACACACACAAACAACCCCCCACACACAGATACTCGTACATATATATACACACACACACATACTGATATGCATACACACTCCCAGACACTGATATATCCACACACGCATACACACACTGATACATATACATGTACACATACACACACATTTACACGTACATACACACACTGATACACCCACATACACACATGTTCACAAACACACATACACGCTCACATCCATTCATTGAAACATCCATATACTGAAACATCCACACACACGTATATTAACACACACCCACACTCATACACACATACATACACTCACTGATACACCCACACACCCGTACACAGACACGTGCACACACACACACACACACACACATATGTACACACCCACATCCA
>NW_026393124.1:1163-3595 GCF_001194135.2 Octopus bimaculoides | reverse complement strand
ACTGTCTACAAATGTAGATAATTAGGGTGTGTGTGTGTGGATGTGTGTGTTCATGTATTTCTGTGTATATGTGTGTTTTTACATTTCTGTTTGTGTATACTTAAATTTCTTAGTGTGTGTGTGTGTGTGTTTGAATTCCTTTGTGTTTGTTTGTGTGTGTGTGTTTACATTTCTGTGTGCGTATTCTTAAATTTCTGTGTGAGTGTATTCTTAAATTTCTTTTGTGTGTGTTCAGATTTTGTGTGTGTATGTATGTGTTTGTGTGTGTGTGCGTGTGTTCATATTTGGTTGTGTGTATATATATATGAGTATAGGTGTGTCTATGTACTTGTGTGTGTGTGTATATTTAGTTGTGTGTATATATATATATATATGAGTATAGGTATGTCTATGTACATGTATGTGTGTGTGTGTATATTTGGTTGTGTATATATATATGAGTATAGGTGTGTCTATGTACATGTGTGTGTGTGTGTGTATATAAATGGTTGTGTGTATATATATGAGTATAGGTGTGTTTATGTACATGTGTATGTGTGTGTGTGTGTATATTTGGTTGTGTGTATATATATGAGTATAGGTGTGTCTATGTACATGTGTATGTGTGTGTGTGTGTGTGTATAAATGGTTGTGTGTATATATATGAGTATAGGTGTGTTTATGTACATGTGTGTGTGTGTGTGTGTGTATATTTGGTTGTGTGTATATATATGAGTATAGGTGTGTCTATGTACATGTGTGTGTGTGTGTGTGTGTATATAAATGGTTGTGTGTGTATATAAATGGTTGTGTGTATATATATGAGTATAGGTGTGTTTATGTACATGTATGTGTGTGTATATTTGCTTGTGTGTATATGAGTATAGGTGTGTCTATGTACATGTGTGTGTGTGTGTATTTGGTTGTGTGTATATATGAGTATAGGTGTGTCTATGTACATGTATGTATGTGTGTGTGTGTGTATATTTGGTTTTGTGTATATATATGAGTATAGGTGTGTCTATGTACATGTGTGTGTGTGTGCGTGTGTATATTTGGTTGTGTGTATATTTGGTTGTGTGTATATTTGGTTGTGTGTATATATATGAGTATAGATGTCTATGTACATGTGTGTGTGTGTATATTTGGTTGTGTGTATATATATGAGTATAAGTGTGTCTATGTACGTGTGTGTGTGTGTGTATTTGGTTGTGTGTATATATATGAGTATAAGTGTGTCTATGTACATGTGTGTGTGTGTGTGTGTGTATATGAGTATACGTGTGTGTGTATGTGTGCGTGTGTTATATTGTGTATGCTTAAATTCGAGTGTGTGTGCATGTGTGAGACTGTACAGGAAAGAGAGGGAGTGTGTGTAAGACTACAGGAGAGAGAGAGAGAGAGAGAGTGTGCGTGTGTGTGTGTACTTAAATTACTTTGCATGTGAATACATATGTTCAATTTGTGCATGCATATATCTCTGTGTATGTACTTACATTTCTGATTGTGTGTGTGTGTGTGTGTCTGTGTGCATGTGAGTGTGTGCATGTGTGCATGCATTTGTGCGTATGTGCATTTGTGCATGTGTGTGAGTATTTGTGTGTGTGTATGCCTGCATATATGGTTAAATTTCTGCGTATGCTTGTGCTTAAATGTATTTGTGTGTGTGTACATATGCTTAATTTGTGTGTGTGTGTGAGTACTTCCATTTCTGAGTGTATATATGTGTGTGTGTGTGTGTGTGAGAGAGAGAGAGAGAGAGAGAGGGACTGAGAATTGGCTACACTTAACCTACTGAGAAACATTAAACCCCACCCCACCCCAGTATTCATCCACCCTGTTTATATCCCTCCTGTGCACAGCATCTCATCCCGTTTATCCTCAAGGTACATTCCTTCATTTCACATCTAGTCTTAGTGATGGACAGATAATAGGTACCAGATCATCTGAGGGGAGTGTTAATTTGTGGTAGACTAGCATCCTACCCTTGAGGAGATTTCATCTCTCATCACATGTTTTTGTGAGTGAACATTCTATTCTAAATCATCTCAGTTCCCATCTGGCTGTGACAAACGAGGGGGAATAGTCCCACTAGATCATCTGGCGGGGAGGGGGAGTAGTGTTAATCTGCGATAGACTGGCTACTTGTCCTGAAGATTTGTCTCGCATCAGCATGTGACAGGATGCTATGTTCTGCATCCCTTCACTGCCACTAGGACCACCACCAATATTCTCCACCACCACCACCACCACCACCACTACTACTACTACTACTACTACTGCCACCACCACATTCGACACTACCCCCCAAAAATTTTACAAAGAAATACACGCACGCACACCCTTATACCACTACCACTGCTGCCAACATTGGCAATACACAAAACTACCACCACAACCAATACCACCACTACTATTACAACCGTGCTGCCACCACTACTACTACCACCACC
>NW_026393124.1:0-345 GCF_001194135.2 Octopus bimaculoides | reverse complement strand
CTGACAAAGAATTGTGGTGCCTTGGGTTTTTAGATAGATACAGTGGGGTGGGAGAGAGAACCCGGGTGGATTGGGCATTAGTCAAGTCGTTTTGGTTGTTGTTGTTGTTGCTGTTATTGTTGTTTAACCCTTGGTCAGTCCCTGGTTGAGCAGATTTATAACAAAAGGTTTTCTGCCTGTGGCTGTCTGATCTGTTTGTGTATAAAGCATATCCATTCACCTTATATCTTTCTGTCCGTCTGTCTACGTTTGTCTGTCTCTCTCTGTCTCTCTCTCTTTCTCTCTCTCTCCTGATTTATACATGCGCAGGAGTGGCTGTGTGGTAAGTAGCTTGCTTACCAACCA
>NW_026393123.1:0-665 GCF_001194135.2 Octopus bimaculoides | reverse complement strand
TATATATATATATAAGTATATGTAAAAGTATGTATATGTATGTATGCGAGTATATATAGCTATGCAAGTATATGAAAGCGTACTTATATGTTAGCAATCAGTCATTACAAACAAGCAAATAGGCATACACACAAACGCACACACAATCACATAGACACATATACAACCACACACGCATGCACGAACACAGGCAACCACACACTTATACAATCACACACAACCGCATGAAACACATGCGTATACGCATTTGTATATGTGGTTGTGTAAGGTTTAGGGTATATGTCTAGTTACAGTACGTACAATCTCTATGCAGAACACGTCTTAATATACAAAACTGAGACAGCTCTACTATAAAAAAAAGGCTTTTTCTCTTTTTCCGTTCATATACATGTGTACACGTGTACCTATGTGTGTGTGTACACGTGTACCTATGTGTGTGTGTACACGTATACGCGTGTATGCATATATGTGTATGTGAGTATGTTCGTTATTTAGTTTATTTCAACCACCACGGGCCAAGCGATGCATACATACTTCCATATATACAATACACACTGACAGCATTATTCAGCATTGCATGGTTTTGTATATTTTTATCGCTATAGTCAGGACGACAGTGCTCATTACCATTATTATTATTATTATTATTATTATTATTATTATTA
>NW_026393122.1:0-273 GCF_001194135.2 Octopus bimaculoides | reverse complement strand
ATTTTTTCGGTCGATAACTGATGAAGTATTAGGCTTATAGGTAGTGTCTGTCCTACCTACGTTTTGTTGTATTCAATGCATTTTTCATTTATGAAATATGTGAACGCTATTGTTAGTATTAAGGAAAAGGAGAATGTTTACTCCCCTCCATCATTACGATTAAAATTAATCTTTTTCACTTTGTTCAGCCCTATGAATTTAATTTTATTAATAGCCCTCTTCTCTTCTCACACATTTTATACTCATTTTTGATAAGGTTTAAAAAAAAAAACG
>NW_026393121.1:0-209 GCF_001194135.2 Octopus bimaculoides | reverse complement strand
TATATATATATATATATACACTCACGCACATACATGTTTATATCTTTAACTTCATACACTTTTGTATATATACGTATATATATACATATATACACGCACAGATCAATGACTGTGCGTCATCGGACTGTGTCACATAAAGCGCACGTGTGAGCATGCATGTATGTATTATAAATGTATATATATATATGTCTGTCTGTCTCCCTCTGTGT
>NW_026393120.1:0-269 GCF_001194135.2 Octopus bimaculoides | reverse complement strand
ATACATATATACATACATACATACATGCATACATACATACATACATGCATTTGGCATGTAGAAGCAAATACTCCAAGTAGCTACGCAGCCGTGGACGAATAAATAATTCTGCTGTAAATACCAGATACTCTTTCCGTAATTTATACATCCAAATACACATGTGGGAAGGCGGTGTGTATGTATGTGGGTACATAGACATCCATGTGGTGGGACAAAGAGGAAGAGTTTGGAGGAGAGAGAAGAGGAGAAAGGAAGGGAGATGAGGCGAG
>NW_026393119.1:0-418 GCF_001194135.2 Octopus bimaculoides | reverse complement strand
AACATATACATATGTATATATATGCAAACACACACACACACACGATGCATTATAAACCGTTGTTGTTGTTGTTGTTGTTATGGTGGCTGATTCACTGTTAAAGTCATGTTTGAATGGCTGTGGTGGTTTTCAGATTGGTAAACCGGTGCTGATGATGATGATGAGGACAGCGCCAGTGACTATGATGACGATGACAACGATGGTGATGACGACTATGGTGGCAACGACAATTGGGTGATGGTGAAGACGTCGACGACTACGACGGCGACGACGCTGACGCCGACTTCGATGATGACAGAGAGGACGATGGTGACGACGGCGATGATCACGACCACGACCACGACCACGACGACGATGATGATGATGATGACGACGATGATGGTGATGACGACGACGATGACGATGATGATGAAGATGA
>NW_026393118.1:0-342 GCF_001194135.2 Octopus bimaculoides | reverse complement strand
ATATATATATATCTTTCTTCTTACCTATCTCCCCCTGTCGTTCTGCTTCTTTCTGTTGTCCTTCTTTCTCCCCTTCACTGCTATACATATGTCTCTCTTACTCTACCTCCCTGTCTCTCATCGCTCACCTTTGTTCAACTTCCTCCCTTTTCCTCTCTCTACCACTCCTCGTTGATCACATGTGACCTGTGGTCACCTCTTCCTTTCTCTCTTCGGCCAGCATAAAGGCAAAACGAACTGCTCAAGTTCGTCACATCACACCGTTCAGTATCTCATCTCGTTCGGCTTAACAGCCCTTAACGTTGTTTTCACTGTTTAATTTTTTCTGTCTTGGTTTTTGTT
>NW_026393117.1:0-529 GCF_001194135.2 Octopus bimaculoides | reverse complement strand
CATGCTAGCAAGGAAAGCGGACGTTAAACGACGATGATGATGATGATGATTATTATTATTCCAAAATGTAAGGAAAAATTTAATCCCTGGGCAGTGCCGGGTGCTTCTGCTAGTGTGCTAGCGTGTGTGTGTGTGTAATTTTTCCTGTCTTGGTTTGTGCTTGCTACCTTGGAATCCTCTGTTTAGTGGGTTAATCCACTACTCAGGAAGAAACTATTCTAAGAGTGCGTCCTGCCTTATCTTTGAAACGCCTAGTTTTAGAATAGAGGCAGCTGATGAAGGAATAATTCCATAAGTGGCTTGTTTGTTTTCCTATGTGTTCGTTCTGTTGTCTGTAAACAAAGTCCGTTTTGTTTTTATGTCCCCGTTCATTTTTCTAATGTCCTGTACCCGGATATGCATCTATACATACATGTAGATGTAGATATGTACATATATGTATGTATACATGCATATACTTATATATCATTTGTTTTATATACTCTTTACTCTTTTACTCTTTTACTTGTTTCAGTCATCTGACTGCGGC
>NW_026393116.1:0-422 GCF_001194135.2 Octopus bimaculoides | reverse complement strand
AGATAGATAGATAGATAGATAGATAGATAGATAGATAGATGCGTATATAAGTAATGAATGTATGCAATAGCATGCATGAGTATCTATGTGTGGGTACATGAATGTCACACTACAGTTTATTGCACACTGATATCAATGTTTGAGATGATAAATCAAGTAATTTAGTCTGGTTTGTCGTTACTTCGACGATTTATCTTCAAAGTTGGTTTCGGACATGTTCGTCGTTCCTGTGCAGGGACTGGTTATCTTTGATAGGTGAGACACCTTCCCACAGATAACTCATCTTGCATGGAATATCAACGCTCATAATTATATTACACAGATTTATATTCCACACAACTTCTCTCGCGACATTTAATCTCTCAATCATCTGTTTCACAAGCGCAAGCGCATATCTATCTATATATATATATATATATATA
>NW_026393115.1:0-205 GCF_001194135.2 Octopus bimaculoides | reverse complement strand
AAAGCGACATCGGTGGAATTTGAACACAGAACATAAAGACAGACGAAATATCGCTAAGCGTTTTGCCCGGCGTACTAACGTGTCTGTCAGCGCGCCGCCTTATGGAAGATATCAATACTAAGAGAAAAGAACGACAGAGAAAGTCAACATTGAACGTTTTATATCGGTATCTCGGATTATAATTTCACTTAATCATGTATATAAG
>NW_026393114.1:0-227 GCF_001194135.2 Octopus bimaculoides | reverse complement strand
TACCAAAGATCGGCGTTTTCCGTAACACTCGCACGATCTTAACACCGTTGTTAGGGTTAAGGTTTTAGTGTTAGCGTTTAGGGTTAGGATTACGGTTAGGGACGGAATTCCCTAACACTAACCCTAACCCCTTCAAAATAAATCGAGCTCTCTGTATGTCTTTTGCTTTTATGACGACGTTTCCCTGTTTCTCTCCAACACTTTTTACGGAAAAGGCCGATCTTTGG
>NW_026393113.1:0-273 GCF_001194135.2 Octopus bimaculoides | reverse complement strand
ATCACAAATACGCCACAGCTAAAGCGTACATTCATCCATCGATCCATCCATACATGCATTTATAAACAGATGCATATCTACAAGTATATACATATATACATAGATACATATATATGCATATATGTATATATACATATATGCATATAGATGCATATTTTTATACATACATAGGCATATATATTTGTGTGTGTGAGTGTATATATGTACTTATAGGTATATATAAGCATACACGTACAACATACATTCATATATTCATACATACATACATACATA
>NW_026393112.1:0-526 GCF_001194135.2 Octopus bimaculoides | reverse complement strand
TGCATCTTCAATAAGGAGGTTGAATTTTACAATTTAGCTTTATTAAAAGCAGCTTAAAGAGAAAAGGTTAATTATATAGATTCTGCTTATGAAACCGATCTGAGTAGTAATAATAATAATAATATTAATAGCAATAGTAATAACGATACAGTTTTTAATTTAAATAATAACAATAAATACGAAGATAACCTCAATCATAAATTGCTTAACGATAACAACAAACTTAACATTTTTTCACGAAATAGGGGAAATAAACGTCAAATAAAAACTTGTCTCAACGATAATAATAAACTAAGACTATTTATAAACAATACTGGAAAACATTCTAAACCAGAACCTAATAAAAATGTCTGGGTAATTCTTCCTTTTAGTAAAAGTGTAAAATCAAACTTGGTATCCCAGTTCCAAAACGCTATAAATAAGAACTTTCCTAAACATTCTCATTCCTCCCAAGTCATAAACACACACAGGGTTACATTCGGTTTCTCTAACATGAAGAACATTTCACAGATAATATCTGCACACA
>NW_026393111.1:0-589 GCF_001194135.2 Octopus bimaculoides | reverse complement strand
ATTATTATTATTATTATTATTATTATTATTATTATTATTATTATACAGCACAAAGCGGCGAGCTGGCAGAATCGTTAGCGCACCGGGCGAAAATGCTTAGCGGTATTTCGTCTGCTGCTACGTTCTGAGTTCAAATTCCGCCGAGGTCGACTTTGCCTTTCGTCCTTTTTGGGGTATATAAATAAAGTGCCAGTTGAGTACTAGGGTCGATGTAATCGACTTGCTCCTTCCCCATAGTTTCAGGCCTTGTGCCTATAGTAGAAAGAACTATTTTATATACAACGTATCGAAGGTGGCAGAAGTATCTAGAGAACTATTACAAAATAACAACCATAGAACTACAGAAATACCTACAACAGAACCAAAGAAAACTAATACAAATAGCTACAAAACACGAACAAAAAAAAACCGTTTTTAGACTTTAAGGAAGCTGACAAATACAAAAAGCAAGTAATAGTGCCTAACATCCATGAAGAAGAAGAAAAAAACGAAAGCTGTAAAACAACCGAAATTCAAACTAAAATTGGAACAGCAACGGATCATGATAAAACGAATGAAAGAATGAAAGAATATATATATATATATATAT
>NW_026393110.1:0-223 GCF_001194135.2 Octopus bimaculoides | reverse complement strand
GCATATACTCATTTACTTTTGTTTTTATATATATATATATATATGTATATATATGTATGTATATATATGTAAGACACTTGCCCAAGGTGCCACGCAGTGGGACTGAACCCGGAGCCATGTGGTTGGTAAGCAAACTACTTACCACACAGCCACTCCTGCATATATATATACAAACACACACACACACATATATATATATATATACATATATACACATATATAT
>NW_026393109.1:0-222 GCF_001194135.2 Octopus bimaculoides | reverse complement strand
TTCGAAAAAAGTTCGTTTTCTATGTTTTTGTTTTTTATGTTCTCGTTTCTTATTTTGTTGACGTTTTTTTTATGTCCTGTACCCATATTTGCATGTATATATACATATATATATAGGTATGTACATAGATGTATGCAAATATGTATATATTTATATATTATTTATATTATTGCTAGCAGTATAACCCGACCTTGTCCGGGTGTGACTTATTATGCCATCTAC
>NW_026393108.1:0-320 GCF_001194135.2 Octopus bimaculoides | reverse complement strand
ATATATATACACACAAACTAACACATATATTTATGTTAATAACGATATTTTCCTGTTAATACCATTATTTCCGAAGTATTTTGTGCCTATTTTCTTGCTTTAGTATGACAGTCATTATATTAGGTCTCTTTTGAATATGATGCATCCAATATTTACAGATAGAATCAAAGATGTATTGGGTAACTGATGCACCTACCTCCGTATATTTATATATGGATGCCATTTTTGAGTCATATGTGTATATATACTGACACACACATATACATACAAACACAGGCATATACATACACACACACACACATATATATATATATATACAT
>NW_026393107.1:0-381 GCF_001194135.2 Octopus bimaculoides | reverse complement strand
CAAACCTCATATGCATATTAATAAACACACCCAAGAATGAATTTAGCTTAATCACTAAGTTTATGATTGATTGGATTTATCTCAAGATTGGATACTCTACATGTTTAAACACACCTTAAAAGCTGTACTTCTGTTCTTAAATTGCTCAATTACATAGAAAACAACTTAGTTTATAGATTCTCAGAATTTGAAATGCTTTCTCCTTAAGGCCTTTAAATACTAGGATACATCAACCAACATTGGTGACTTCGATGTCGGATATATTCAGAAAATAACCCTTTCCACTATAGACATAAGGCCTGGAATTTCAGGGGAATTGTCGATTATATCGTCGACCCCAGTACGCAACTGGTACTTAATTTATCGACCTTGAAAGGATGA
>NW_026393106.1:0-285 GCF_001194135.2 Octopus bimaculoides | reverse complement strand
GGTTGTTTAACGTCTGCTTTCCATGATGGCATGGGTTGGACTTTTGAGTGGGGACTGGCAAGCCAGAAGGCAGCATCAGGCTCCAATCTGATCTGGCAAAGTTTCTACAGCTGGATGCCCTTCCTAACGCCAACCACTCTGAGAGTACAGTGGGTGCTTCTATGACCTACCAGCACGAGGGCCAGTCACACGGTACTAGCAACAGCCACTCTCAAAATTGTTTTTTACGTGCCATCTGCACGGTAGCCAGTCCAGCGGCACTGGCAACAGCCTCACTCGAATGAT
>NW_026393105.1:0-907 GCF_001194135.2 Octopus bimaculoides | reverse complement strand
ATATATGGAAAAAAAGTCATGGTAGAAAATGCTAAAATAATTTTATAAAATAATTTCAGTTCCGGTTTCAGTCATTGGGACTTTTTCAACTGTAAGTATGGAAAACAATTAAAGTTTGGAAAAATTAAAAGAAAAGTTTTTTAAAAGAATATTTGCATAGTATTCAAATACAAGGGGCATTTTCCATGTTTCTGCCTGTTTCAGTCTCTCTTGTTTACTCTTGTGGGTTCGAGGTCGTTGTGAAGAAGAAGAAGAAGAAGAAGAAGAAGAAGAAGAAGAAGAAGAAGAAGAAGAAGAAGAAGAAGAAGAAGAAGAAGAAGAAACAGCAATAGTGGTAAATTTAGGAAGGTTGTGGCGGAGAGGAAGAAGACGAAGAAGAAGAAGGAGAAAGAGATGGGAGAATAATAAATGAATGCAGATATGATAATAGTAGGATGTTAAATGGTCAAATGACCTAAAAGTAGGTGGTCGTTATGGATTATAGCAATGATTGGGACTGTTTTTTAATGAATTCTTGAGAATCTCTTGAGTGTATCACTTTTAATATTTGCGTGTGTGTTTGTGTTATTCTAAGGCCGTGGTGGATATGTCGTTTGTTGTAGATGCGTTCAAAATGGGTCTGTATTTTATAATAAAGACAGTCTCTTTACTAATTCGTTGCCTACAGGTTGTATCGTCCCTGAATTGGTTGAGGGGAAAAATTCTGAAGCTTTTATATTATACAGGGTGTCCACAAAGTCTGGGTACATGGGGATTAACACATACTTTAAGAAATTATTATTTCTTATATTCAATTGTTTATGTTATCATTTTATTTACTCCATGTACCCAGACTTTGCGGACACCCTGTATATTGTATATTGTAGCGTGTTGACAATAGAATAGTACATATGACATTCAGGGACGA
>NW_026393104.1:0-486 GCF_001194135.2 Octopus bimaculoides | reverse complement strand
TATATATATATATATATATATATATGCATATATATACATATACATATAATAACTGAAAAGCCCGTCGTTGCTAAGAAATTTTTACAATAGAATGTCTTATATAAATTTTTATTTAGTCTATGTCAGAACATGCTTTCCCTGACGGATAGGCCTCTTGATCATGACAGATTTGTACAATTTTCGCCATCCAGTATCTGCAAATAGTTATATTGTACAATGTAAATGTCTCCAGTACATATATTTATATATTAGTATTCTGTCGTTGATATAAGGCAGCAAGATGGCAGAAACGTTAGCACTCCAGGCGAAATACTTAGCGGTATTTCGTCTGTCTTTACATTCTGAGTTCAAATTCCACCGAGGTCGACTTTACCTTTCACGGTCGATAAATTAAGTACCAGTTGCGTACTAGGGTCGATCTAACCGTCTGGCCCCCTCCCCCAAAATTTCTGATTTGTGCCTAGAGTAGAAAAGAATATTTTGTCA
>NW_026393103.1:1470-2509 GCF_001194135.2 Octopus bimaculoides | reverse complement strand
GTCATAACCTTTTCCATCTATTGTTTTCATAATCGGTCATAATGTCTTACATTTAAGCTGATTCCCATGCGTTCCCTGATGAGAAGGTCACAATTTTAATATCAAAGATCCCTATGGATCACACAGGTTGTAATCCTTTGAAACATATGTAGGAATAAAGTATGCAATTATAACATGCCTTTTCTGCATTCCTTAAATTCTTATATATATATATATCTATATATATATATATAAAGAAATAATTAACGTTCAGCTGAATGAAGTATTTAAGTTGAGGCACCAAGGCAGTCCAGTATTCTCGACACAGCTCGAACTTAGGTAATTAAAAAGCAAATAAGTAAAAAAGACGTGCAGGTATCAGTGCATTACGGCTTTTTCAAGCGGTTCCACTTGACCGATCAATGTAGAGTATACATAAATTTGAAATAGACCGCACTCCTTGAGCTGCAGACGACCATGCAGATTTCCAATATACAGGATACAAACCATTATTTATATATTTTTTTAACAAATAGTTCATGAGTACTAGAGACTAAAATACATTGCTCCTTTTTGCAATTTTGGTAGCAGAATGAGTCTATTGAAAAAAATACTTAATGTCTACTATAATTTAGAGTGGTAGAAGAAAATAATGGGATCCACAAATTTGAATGGTAGTATAGCTATATTCATCCTTATCCTTATCACATTCAAAAGACCCAATGCAGCATGTAGTCTACCACTCATTAGAATAAAAACCATTGGCAATTGACAGATACGTTGTAGCTGTTGGTCATATATTAATTGTCAGACACACTCGCCTACCACTAATTTCACTGGGACCATAGAATCAGCCATATCTACATAAAAGAATATGGAAAAAGTACGGAAAATAATGGGTATCCAAACTTAGCTAAATTTATATATCAGAATATTAAAATTTCGAAAAGGATTTGAGCATCATGTAAGAGAAGAAGGATAGATAAACAAACTAAGCCATAAAAGTGGGGTACATTTATATAAAGGAAAACCTCATCGCGATTCGTCCTGGCATAATGTT
>NW_026393103.1:0-884 GCF_001194135.2 Octopus bimaculoides | reverse complement strand
TATATATATATATATATATATATATATGCAGATACATGTATTTTTTGAAGACGGCCTGTCGAAGTTCATATTTATCGCTCATAACAACGACGTAAATAATTTTCCCAATCAGTTAACCTAAAATTGTAATGTTACGAGTGGGATCTCCCTGACACACACACACACGCACGCACGCACACACACACACACATATATATATGTATATATATATATATATATGTGTGTGTGTGTGTGTGTGTGTGTGTGTGTGTGTGTGTGTGTGTGTGTGTGTATTGATAAAGATATTGATCACGGTGGTGATGATGATGATAATGGTGATTATGAAGATGTGTGTTTGCCACCACATTGCACTACTACGTCGCTCCTTATGCATTAAAATTATTCTGATGCATTGTAGTAGGCGAGACGCACAAAACAGTGACAGGTTGTTAAAGTATGTTCTAAATGTTAAGTCAAGTGAAAGAGCAACATATATTTGGTCTTAAAATAGTCACCAATCCTCTTTTCATAATAATTCACACAGATCTTACTCGCTCTCTAATAAAAATTAGCATTATTCAGCGTTTGTATAGTGGTGACGGAAAAAATCACACCCGCACATATACATTCGTAATACATACTTGCATACATACAAACATACATACACACACATATACATACATGCATACATACACACTGTGAAGCCACAGGATGGTAGATACCATAGACACTCATAGGAAGGAGTACACGTGGAATGTCCCGGTGAAAACATCAATAAAATGTAAACATAATAGACCGGACATTTTTGTTTAGGACATAGAAGCGAATCTGTGTACAGTTGTGTAAAACTAAAGCTCAGCAAAAAAGAAAATACCTACATTGAACTATTGTAATCTGTAATTATT
>NW_026393102.1:0-634 GCF_001194135.2 Octopus bimaculoides | reverse complement strand
AATAATAATAATAATAATAATAATAATAATAATAATAATAGCAATGAATAATAATGTCGATGAAGATGATGACAGCGATGCAGTTATGGAAGATTATGACGACGACGACGACGACGACGACGACGACGACGACGACGATGGTTGTTGCATCAACGAGACACAGATGAAAAGTTATAAAACGATACAACGATACCTGAAAAGACTTTTACTGTGTCACGAGTCCTATGATGGAACTTATAAGTTAAACACGATGGAACTTCCGTCACATCGTTGTTTTGAAAGATTCCGTTGTCATATCGCTTGTTGTCGCTATTATTACACCGTATATATGTGTTTATTTGTCTGCCTGTTTGCGCGCGCGTATCCTTTTCTGTATGCGTACGCGTGTGTATTTCCTTTTCGGTTTGTCTTTCATGTTTCTATAGAAATAATGTTGTACATAAAATCAACAGGCATTAGTATTCATGAGAGGTACTCAGTCTAAAATAGCAGAAGTAATTATAAAGTTAATAAACGAATACAAAAGTTATCAATAACAACAACAACAACAACAATAACAATGATTACTGTATCAATTATAACAGTAACAATATGAGCAACAATGAAGAATAACAATGATAATAATAATAATCAT
>NW_026393101.1:0-232 GCF_001194135.2 Octopus bimaculoides | reverse complement strand
CTGCTAGTATTTAACTTTCTATCAGTCCAACGCCACAGTAAATCTGTTACCCTCTGGGACTGGTTTAGGGTGGTGTTCTTAACAGTTTTAGGCAGGGGAATACAATGAAGACGATAGATATTTTAATGTAGGTACTACCCTATTTAGTCATGTTCAGATTTGTACTCAATTATTACGTGTTCAGAGCAGACAGCCACAATGTTATCGATGGTTTCAATACTGTAGCTTATAA
>NW_026393100.1:0-407 GCF_001194135.2 Octopus bimaculoides | reverse complement strand
TACATACATACATACATACATACATACATATCTCCATAGGGGATATGTATGTGTGTGTAGATGTGTGTATATATGTGTATGTAGGTATGAATATATGCTTATAGACAGACAGACAGACAGACAGATATATACAACAGCAATCATAAAACAAAACACGCATATTTGAAACAAACATACACAGATACAATGTTTATGTGTTCGACATCATGAATAGCTTGATTTAATGTGTCTTTATATGTATATATACACACAATGTAATATAATATAATATGTAGGTTTAAATATACTTTTATAAACACACAAACACAGATACATACATACATACTGAATATTACATTCTTGGTGTGTCTGTCTCAACATGTATGTATGTATGGATGGATGGATGGATGGATGGATGGGTGGATGGA
>NW_026393099.1:8136-8446 GCF_001194135.2 Octopus bimaculoides | reverse complement strand
AGATAGTTTATATGCATGTATGTATATGTGTGTCAGGATGTATGGTTTTGGTGTTGAATGAGTGTGTTCTTAAACATTTATATGTTACCCCAACTGTCTAAAATAATGAGTCTTGTTATTTGGTGATATTCGAATATTATATTAACGTAACAAAGACGACTAGAACTGAGTGTGGAGGGAATTCAGTTATGACTGTTCTTTTTGAAGTTTGCAGAGACTTGAAAACAGCCTGTTAATGCAGGTACATTTAGTAGAAAACTCCGCATATCGAATGCCAGTACGTCTTGAAAACAATCAGGAGAGTTTGTGG
>NW_026393099.1:5680-7519 GCF_001194135.2 Octopus bimaculoides | reverse complement strand
ACAAGGTTTATGTATTGAAAAAGCATTCTATTCTCGCCGCCAAGCACAGAGATTCTTACATAGCAAACTTCTTAAATGGCATCAGGTCCTTCGTGTTTAAGAAAATAGGTCCTGGATCCTGACGGTCATATATTGTGAAATTTCAAGTCCAAGGAATATCAACAATATTCCGAGAAATGCAAAGAAGACCATTGCCAATCATTTCCTTGCTTCGAAGCCAAAAGTTTGGAGTATTTTTTTTAATTAAAATTGTTATGTCCAAGTATATTTCTATTCAAATATATACAATGTACAGGGTGTCCACAAGGTCTGGGTACATGGAGTAAATAAAATCATAGCATAAACAATTAAATATAAGTAATAACAATTTTTGAAAGCATATGTGAATCCTCATGTACTCAGACTTTGTGGACACCTTGTATGTATTAGGGGAATTGATTGAAAAATTCTAATTTTCATACCTATGTTTCAAGCTTTTTGCCTCGATTCTAGACATGTGGTGGGAGGTACAAGTCCTATTTTATCAGATGCGAGCAGTTCATGTCCAATAAAACCCGGGAAAACCATGCGATCTGCTCGAAGCACTTACTGAACATCTCAACCACCTGGAAGAACTCGACATTCCCTAGTTTTTCACAGATGAGAACTTTCCCCAGTATCGGAAAGTGAACAAAAAGAATAATAGATGACTCTGCAACAAGCCTACTGATCGCTTTAGGTATTCTTTTGTGGTCTTTGGTGGTCGTCTTTGGTGGTCTTTGAGGTCGTGATCAATAAGTATCATCTCGTGTATACTCATTTTCCCAGAAATTCTGTTTTCCCGGAATAAATACGGTAGCCTACATCGAGACATTGGGGACAACTTTCAAGCTTTAGATCGAGAAAAGTCCGCGTGAGAGGCACCACCGTTTTCCAGCAAGGCTCAACTCCCTCTCACACAACCGGTACGACCCAGGACTTGTCGGCTGTTACGATCATGTTACCACAAGCCTTTAAACTCCTAACTGTTCTGAGTTAACCCCTCTCGTGAACTACTACATCTGAGGCGTCTGTGAGAAGGACAGCTGAAAGTATGCTCTTAATAGCAAGGACTCATTGATGTCTGCTGTTGGGAGCGATATGGCCAACATGAATAAGATCGACTGATCAAGGTATTTAATCACTTTAGAAGTTGTATCGAGGAAGTAATTGAAGCTGATGGCGGATTTGTTAATTAGCTTTTGCGTTGGGTATGTAAGATCATGCGCAAATTCTATAAAAATATGTTGATTTTTGCAATAAATTGTCTGTTTTCCTTACATTAAAATTTTCTTCTGAAATAGTTGGCGCTTTGTGTGTGTGTGTGTGCGTGTGTGTGTGTGTGTGTGTGTGTGTGTGTGTGTGTGTGTGTGTGTGTGTGTGTTCGTGCGTGTACGTGTATGTGTCTGTGTACCTGTGGGCCGTGCGTGTGTGCAAATATATATTCACGTAATGTTTATATGTATATATATGGATACACACACACGCACGCACTCACACACAGACACACGTAAACACACACACACACACACACATACACACACAAACACACACATACACACTCATATATACTCTTTTTCTTGTTTCAGTCATCTGACTGCGGCCATGCTGGAGCATCACCTTTTTAATCAAGCAAATCGACCCCGGGACTTATTCTTTGTAAGCCTAGTACTTATTCTATTTTGCCGAACCGCTATTTCACGGCGACATAAACACACCAGCAGTTTCCGTCTACAAAATCCCCTGACAAGGTTTTGGTCGGCCCGAGGCTGTAGCAGAAGATTCTTTCCCAATGTGTCACACAGTGGGACTGAACCCAGA
>NW_026393099.1:1366-2627 GCF_001194135.2 Octopus bimaculoides | reverse complement strand
AGGTAGGTAGGTAGGTAGGTAGGTAGGTAGGTGAGTGGGTAGGTTGGTAGGTAAGTAGGTAGGTAGGTAGGTAGGTGGATAGGTAGGTGGGTAGGTAGACTGTCACATATGTGAGAATCAGTCGTAACACGTTTTACTATTCAGTGAACACTAGAAACTACATTAATTTGAAACTTACCAAAATATGATGGTTCGTCAACCAGGTCAGCCCAAGGATCGGTGTATGTGGATGATGAATCTGTAAATGCAAATAGACAAAAGATAATAAAAACACACAGACTGTCTCAGAGAAAAACACAAGTATAAGAGATAAAGAAACACGTAACACAATTTACACTGTCAACTAAATATTCGTTAGGTCATAAATTATTAGTATTTACCTTCAAAGGAAGTCCGTTCATATTGGTCAAAGTCACAATGGGTGAAATCTATAAACAACACAAAAATAATTATAAGAAACATACATGTTTCTGGGGAAGAGTCCGATGTATTTTGAGGAGTATATTTGTTGCTATATTTATCAAATGGTGCCCCAACAAGGTGGTTATATCACACATTCAAATACTCACACACACACACACACACACACACACACACACACACACACACACACACACACACACACACACACACACACACACACACACACACACACACACACACACACACACACACACACACACACACAATGCAAGCTTACACAGGCTTACACACATGTGTGTGACTGCAGTGCATATATATACAAGTATATATACACACAAATATACTCACATACATACATATATACATAGATACATACATACATACATACACGCATGCATGCATGCATACATAAATACATACATACATAAATACATACATGCATACATACATATGTGTAAAGAAGATATACAAGAATCATTGTAACTTTTAAGCTATTTTCAGCAAAACTCACCCTCTCTATGAGCTATAGCAGATTCATTGAGATTTCTAGGGAAATCTTCTGTTGGTGTCATGGGGGAAAGGTCTGATAGCGATGATAACGATGAAGTAAAATCTGAGACATCTTCAAAAGTGTCTGCAAGTGTTGGTCGTCGTACGCAGGGTAATAATCTGGAGAAAAAGTTTCGAGCCCCTTTACGAAGTCGCGTAAGGAAGCCCGGTCGGTGTAGAACGTCAGACATTTGGTTATATCTATTAAAACAAACAAATTATTAGCAAATATATTAACGCAAATCTATGGATTGTAATAGTAACCTACAAGAAGTTAACTGTTAGCAAT
>NW_026393099.1:0-238 GCF_001194135.2 Octopus bimaculoides | reverse complement strand
ATATATATATATATACCTGCATGCATGCAGGCATACACACATATACATGCACGCATACATACACGTATACATATATTCATGCGTGCAAGCATGCAGAGATAGGTAGACAGATAGACAGACAAACAGACGTATAAACGAACAGACAGTCAGACAGAGAGATAGATAGATAGATAGATAGATTATCCATATGCATGTATGCATGTGTGTGTCAGGAAGTATGATTTTAGTGCTGTATGAG
>NW_026393098.1:0-548 GCF_001194135.2 Octopus bimaculoides | reverse complement strand
CCAGCATGACCACAGTCAAATGACTGAAACAAGTAAAAGAGTAAAAGAGGTATGGCTGTGTGGTAATAAATTTGCTTGCCAACAACATGGCTCTGGGTGCAGTCCCTACTGCATGGCGCCTTGGTCAAGTGTCTTCTACTATAGCCTTGTGCCTTTAATGGAAAGAATTACTTTGATAAATAGTGTGTAGGGAAGTGGTTATACACCATTAGGTGTACTCCGCTCCCGTACATTAATTTCTTGAAGAAGACAACGGAACGCAGGCTCTAAACTATCAACACAACAATATTTATTACAATAGAATTCTACTCACACTAGGAGGGAATTCAGCAGCACTTCGCCCTTTGGTTACTGAGACGCCGTCAATGAAGTTGCGTGGTTTTCTGTGTAGCTCCAGTGCTGGGTTGTCAGAGAGCTCTGTTGTGACGTCTAGGCTCTTCGAAGATCAACGAGCAAAGAGGGTGAAATCCGCGCGAAAGCTTGGATATGGATGACTAGGCATGCGCATGAGACTCTTCCTGTATTCCTTCCGGAACTAGTCCCTGCGC
>NW_026393097.1:0-304 GCF_001194135.2 Octopus bimaculoides | reverse complement strand
ATATATTGTATATACTGGCGTACAAGATGGAATTTGTACTTCACAAAAATTGCCCCAAAACTTGAGTTGTCTTATATAAAATCTGGACCATAACCCCCTGTAGTTTAGAGTAGCACCAATGTCAATGTAAAATAACCGACACCTACAGTATTGCTTACACTATCCAGGTATGTTTGTTGTGTGTTATAGTAGGTAATTTATAATATCTGGCCACTTTTTGAAAAGAACTGGATAAATTTTTGATTGAAACATAGTTAATATAGGCGCAGGAGTAGCTGTGTGGTAAGTAGCTTGCTTACCAACC
>NW_026393095.1:0-233 GCF_001194135.2 Octopus bimaculoides | reverse complement strand
CACACTAGTTTTTTTTTTTTTTTGCTATACCTAACTTCAGGATCCAGTCCCTTTTAATCGATTTTTACAGCGAAAATACAATCTCTGATAAAACTTCATGTTAAAATAATTGTACTGTACCATTACATCCAGCGGTGTAATTGCCGAATGTACCCTCAGGGGAGTAACCAGACAGTTGTAGATTGGAAAAAATCTGTAGAGAAATGAATGTAATACGTATAAGTTGTGTCTCT
>NW_026393094.1:0-266 GCF_001194135.2 Octopus bimaculoides | reverse complement strand
ATATATATATATACTTACACACAAAATAACGTAGTCAGCTATAAGCAATGTAAAACCATACATACATATGAATATGTAAACATGTATATGTATAAACTATTACCGATTGTATGCATGCGGCATAATACAGATTGGAGTGGAGGGTTTTGGCAAATACATACAATTGTAGTGCTTGTTTGCATACAATCAGCAAGATTCTTATTTCCAGCTTACTCTTTGATGTCGTCGATCTACAAACGTTTTTTTTTTACAACCTCTCGCTTTTT
>NW_026393093.1:0-285 GCF_001194135.2 Octopus bimaculoides | reverse complement strand
ATATATATATATATATATATATATATATATATACGTATAATATATAAATATATGCGTATATGTATTATATGTAATATATATGTGTGTATATATATGTGTGCATATATATATATACATATATATATACTCATAGGTGTATATATATATGTGTGTGCATATATATACACATGTGTGTGTGTGTGTATATATATATATGCATATATATGTTTGTATATATACATATGTGTATGTATATATATAAATATGTGTGTGTATATATACATATATATGTGTATATATATATAT
>NW_026393092.1:497-639 GCF_001194135.2 Octopus bimaculoides | reverse complement strand
CGATATGCACACATGTACACGTATACCACTATGTTTGCACAAACGCATGCTCCGCCCACGGTCAGTCCTGATGAAGCAGACCTTTCATGGAAGGCGTTCCAACCATGAACATTTCGTCTTGTTTCGGCTATGCACGGGTATA
>NW_026393092.1:0-265 GCF_001194135.2 Octopus bimaculoides | reverse complement strand
GATCGATAGAATCAAATACCAATCAGGTATCAAGACGGACAATATTCAATAAATCCCAACAGTTAAACATTGCTGGCCTCGTGCCGGATTAGCATGTTGGACAAAATGATTAAGGGTCATTCTTCCGGCTCTTTACGCTATGAGTTCAAATTCGGGGTCGGTAAATTAAGCACCAGTTGTGTAGTGAGGTCGACGTGATCGTCTAGTCACATCCCACAAAATTTGAGGCCTCGTGCCTCCAGTACGAAGGATTATCATCATCATC
>NW_026393091.1:0-396 GCF_001194135.2 Octopus bimaculoides | reverse complement strand
ATCAATCACTGTTTCATCCACAACTGACTCATGGTTCAAGAGTTCAGAGATGTGTTTAGTCCAGCGACCTGTAATTTCTGTTGATTTAGTAAATAGAGTGGAAGACTCCTTGGGAAGCAAAGGAGTTGATGCAGAGCTCTAAGCCCATAAACTTACTTCATAAGATGGTAAAGCTTCTTCCTGTCATTTGCATCAGCAGCAGCCTGAACATCACGAGCATGATCCGCCCACCAAATGTTCTGCATCTTCCTGAGAGATCGCTGAAGCAGTGATTTACCCTGCTGTAGAGAACACGTGCTAGATTTTGCTGCACAACTAAAAGTCCTCTGTACTGCAATACATTGTGGGCATAGCGCTTTACAACCAATAGTCGCTGAACTTCAGCATCATTTTCAT
>NW_026393090.1:0-243 GCF_001194135.2 Octopus bimaculoides | reverse complement strand
TGTATGTGTGTATGTATGTATGTATGTATGCATGTATATATGTATGTATGCATGCATGAATGTATGCATGTATGCATGTATGTATGGATCTATGCGTGCATGTCTGTATGTATGTACATATGTATACATGTATATATGTATGTACGCACGTATGTATGCATGTATGTATATATGTATGTATGTACGTTTATAGCTGTGCATACACACACACACACACACACACACACACACACACACACACAC
>NW_026393089.1:0-209 GCF_001194135.2 Octopus bimaculoides | reverse complement strand
ACAGCTGGGATAGAGTGGTTAACCCTACAGTGGACTGGTCTTCCATTCAGGGAAAGATTTTGTACTCTTAGATGTTCAAACCCCATGGAATCTGGAATAATCTCTGACTAAATGGGCTGTAGATTCAGTGCAAACCAAATAGAGTTTGTTCACTATGGTATAATAACAATAATGATGATGATGATGATGATGATGATGATGATGATGAT
>NW_026393088.1:0-245 GCF_001194135.2 Octopus bimaculoides | reverse complement strand
GAAGAAGAAGAAGAAGAAGAAGAAGAAGAAGAAGAAGAAGAAAGGGGTAGGAACAGGTGAGGGGGAGAAAGGGCAGTAGGGCAATCGTGATGATGGGAATTTAGTATGCTCTCTGCTACGTTGTCTGTCTTCTGTCCGTCTTCAGATCTTTCTGCTGATGGTCAAATCATAAATCGAAAGAAGAATGGTCGTTATGGCTTCCATTTCATAAATTCTATAACAACAGCAGAATATGAAATTTAATT
>NW_026393087.1:0-209 GCF_001194135.2 Octopus bimaculoides | reverse complement strand
CTTAATATAAGCTCAATAAAATATTCCTTTTGAATATTCTTTATAAAATTCACATATATATATATATATGATAGAATAAGTACAAGGGGTCGATTTGCTTGGCTAAAACCCTTCAAGGTGTGCCCCAGCATGGCCACAGTTAAATGACTGAAATGAGTAAGAAAGAAAAAAAGATAAAAGTTAATGCTTCCTTGTTTCTTGTACGTGGT
>NW_026393086.1:0-282 GCF_001194135.2 Octopus bimaculoides | reverse complement strand
TATATATATATATATATACATCGTACATACATACATACATATATATATATACATCGTACATACATACAAACATACATACATTCATATGTATATATGTTTGTACGTATATGTGCATATATTTGTATGTACACATACAGAAAGAAATGTATGTGAATGTATGCACACATATATATATCCATACATATATGAATATTCACACACAAATGCACGCACACACACGCGCACACACATGCACACACACACTCACACACTCACACACTCACACACTCACACACTCACACA
>NW_026393085.1:1854-2214 GCF_001194135.2 Octopus bimaculoides | reverse complement strand
ATTGAAGGAACGAACGTACGTACGCAGGAAGGAAATGACGAAATAACGTAGGTACGCAGGAAGGAACTTACTTACGTACGTATGAACGATTGAACGAACGTACGTACGTATGTACGATCGAATGAAAGAACGGACGTACGAACGTAAGTACAAACGAACGTACATATATACATACGTACGTACGAACGACTGAACGAATGAACATACGTACGCAGGTAAGAAATAACGAAAGAACGTAAGTACGTACGTAGGCAAGAATTAACAAAAGAACGAACGAACGAACATACGTACGAACGTACAAACGTACGTACGAACGAACGTAGTTACGAACGAACGTAGTTACGAACGAACGTAGTTACG
>NW_026393085.1:0-1131 GCF_001194135.2 Octopus bimaculoides | reverse complement strand
CGTACGTACGTATGAACGATCGAACGAACGTACGTACGTATGTACGAACGAATGAAAGAACGTAGGCAGGAATTAATGAAAGATCTACGTACGTACGTATTACGTAGGCAGGAATTAACGAAAGAACGTACGTACAAACGAACGAACGTACCAACGAACGAACGTACGTATGAACGAATTAACGAACGTACGTACGTACGAACGAACTTACGTACGTACGTACGTATGAACGATCGACCGCACGTACGTTCGTATGTACGAACGAATGAAAGAACGAACGTACGTACGTATTACGTAGGCAGGAAATAACGAAAGAACGTACGTACGTACGAACGAAGAATTGTACTAACGTACGTACGTATTACGTAAGCAGGAAATAACAAAAGAACGTACGTACAAACGAACCAACGTACGAACGAACCAACGTACGTATGAACGAATTAACGAACGTACGTACGTACGTACGTATGAACGATCGAACGAACGTACGTTCGTATGTACGAACGAATGAAAGAACGAACGTACGTATTACGTAGGCAGGAAATAACGAAAGAACGTACGTACGTCAGAACGAAGAATTGAACTAACGTTCGTACGTAAGTACGAACGAACGAACGAACGTACGTACGTATTACGTAGGCAGGAAATAATGAAAGAACGCACGTAATTACGATCGAACGAACGTACGAACGAACGTACGAACGAACGAACGTACGAACGAACGAACGTACGAACGAACGAACGTACTATGAACGACCGAACGAACGTAAGTACGTACGAAAGAACGAATGTAATTACGTAAGTATGAACGGGCGTACATATATACGAACGTACATATATACGAACATAATATTTACGTACGTACGTACGAACGATTGAAGGAACGAACGTACGTACGCAGGAAGAAAATGATGAAATAACGTACGTGCGAACGAAGGAAATTACTTACGTACGTATGAACGATCGAACGAACGTACGTACGTATGTACGAACGAATGAAAGAACGAACGTACGAATGTAAGTACAAACGAACGTACATATATACGTACGTACGTACGAATGACTGAACGTACGTTCGCAGGTAAGAACTAACGAAAGAACGTAAGTAGGAACAAACGTACGAACGTACGT
>NW_026393084.1:0-556 GCF_001194135.2 Octopus bimaculoides | reverse complement strand
TTATTGCCGAGAAATATGGATGTAATATCAATGATTGTTGCTGAGAAATATGGATGTAATATTGTTGATTATAGCTGAGAAATATAGATTTGATATTTTTGATTATTGCTGAGAAATATTGATTTTTGATATTATTGATTATTGCACAGAAATATGGATGTAATATTGATAAATATAGCAGAAAAACATATACGTAATATTGTTGATTACAGCTGAGAAATATCGATATAGCATTTTTTTATTATGGTTGTGCTATTTTTTATTAAGGCAGTGACATATCGATGTAATATTTTTGATTATGGCGCTGACACATTCTTTTCTCTTTAATTAGAGGGACTTGAGATGTTGAGATCCCATTTTAACCGTTTCGTGTTCAAATCACTCACTCAGATGTAAAGCTTCTTTTATTCCCTTGGTTCTCAATCATGCTTTATCTCGTAGCTTTGATATTTCACTGACATGATTGTTTATTCTCAGAATGACATTGTTCTGGTAGAGGTGGAGGTGGAGGTAAGGTGATGGTCGCTTTGGTGGTGGTGGTGGTGGTGGTGGTGGT
>NW_026393083.1:0-474 GCF_001194135.2 Octopus bimaculoides | reverse complement strand
TAGTAGTAGTAGTAGTAGTAGTAGTAGTAGTAGTTGGGGCTGTTGTTGCAGTTATTGTAGTAATGTTGCTGATGGTGGTGGTAGTTTTAATGGAAGGGGTGGTCGGTGGTAATGATGGTGATGGTGGTAGTGATTTTGGGTTAGGATTGTAGTGGTGGTGGTAGTTGTCGCAGCAGTTGTGGTGGTGGTGGTGGTGGTGGTGGTGGTAGTAGTAGTAGTAGTAGTAGTAGTAGTAGTAGTAGTAGTAGTAGTAGTGAGACAAACAATGAAATGTTATTATTATAACGCGGTAATGATAATGCTCAACCACGAACAACTAAAACGACGACAATAACGTTTATTGTTGTTGATGTTGTTCGAGTTGGTGCTGGAGCGAGTAAAAATATTGAGTCATAAAGCTGAAGAAATACGAGAATGTATAGAACATGTATGAATACACACACACACACACACACACACACACACACACACACA
>NW_026393082.1:0-560 GCF_001194135.2 Octopus bimaculoides | reverse complement strand
GTATAAGAGAATTTGACATCGCTGCCCTAAACTGTGTCTCATTTCGAGCTGTTGGTTCGTCTGGTATCGTGTAGAGGAAAGCGTCGAGTTTTGTCTTGAAGACCTCACATCCGTGTCTTGCATGTCTCTCAAATGTTTTGGCAGGGCATTGAAGAGCTGATGTCCTCTGAAACCGAGGCTGTTGCAGTATCTTGTTCTTATGTGAGATGCAGTGGATGGCACCTTTGGCACCATGCAGTGGCGACCTGTGCGGGCATTCTTGTAGTACTTGATGCCAAAGTTTGGCACCAGTCCTGCCAATATTTTCCATATGTATATTATTACATATCTCTCCTGCATGCGTTCCAGGGAGTAGAGACCAAGTGCCTTCAGTCACTCCCTGCCAGCTGTCTGCACTTTGCTGTCAACTTGACATTGTGCATGTGAAATGATGCATCACTACACATGTTGATGCCCAGGTCTCTCACGGCTTGTGGTTCTGGTATTGCAGTACCTTGTGGCCTTGTAGCACAGTACTTGAAATTTTTCAGCATTGAACTGCATATTATTTTGCTCTGCCC
>NW_026393081.1:0-249 GCF_001194135.2 Octopus bimaculoides | reverse complement strand
ATATATATATATATATATATACATACACATATCTAAATTTATATATGCACATGTATAAATCTACTCATCTCCTAAGCAAATTTATCCATCCTCGTTTCGTTATCGCCCCCTCTTTCTCCTTTATCATTCCATCTCTCTTCTCTCTTCCACAGTGTCTCCCTCGTATGTATGCATGTATGTTAGTATGTATGTAAGTGAATATATTATATATACATATATGTCATATATCTATATATATATATATATATA
>NW_026393080.1:0-285 GCF_001194135.2 Octopus bimaculoides | reverse complement strand
TATGTATATATATATGTATGATGTATGCACGTAAGCAATTAGTCATCTAAGAATAGAGAGTTCTCGTCTACATTGTTATATCATCATTATTATTGCCATTTGAATATTATTATGATCATTTTCTTGAGACAGACGCAGTGATAAATAAAGTCCACTGACACCAAACAAGTCTATTCGTGTTGATTACTTGTCTGGCGTTTCACGAACGCCACATCGCGCTTCGAAGCAGCCACAGTACATACATACATACATACATACATACATACATACATATAGATATATATA
>NW_026393079.1:3934-4426 GCF_001194135.2 Octopus bimaculoides | reverse complement strand
TATATATATATATATATATATACTCACACACACATATATATATGTATGTATGTATATATATATTCACACACACATACACATAAACTATATATGAATATGTAAGTATATATATATATATGTGTGTGTGTGTGTGTGACGAGTGTATATATATATGTATGTGTTTGCGCGTGACTCAAACACATACACAACACCAAGAGAAATGAAAAAAAAAAAACCACGAAAGATGGATGGAAAGAGAGAATATAAAAACGGGGAGAAGTAATAGAAAAGGAAAGAAAGACAATTGGAAGAAACTGACTACAACGATGATGATGATGGTAATGGTGGTAGTGTTTGTTGGTGCTGGTGGTTGCGGCGGCGGCGGCGACGTCTAGCAGCGGCGGCGGCGGTAACGATGAGATTGATGATTTTACGATGATCGTGGTAGTGTCGGTTGGGTCAGTGGTGATGATGGTGGCGGCGCGGTGATAGTGGTGGTGGGGCTGGGGGGGG
>NW_026393079.1:0-640 GCF_001194135.2 Octopus bimaculoides | reverse complement strand
CAGCCCTGTGACCAATTTTTGAAAGCAGTAATGACCTGTCCAGCCTATGCCAGTATGGAATGAGTACAGAAAATGATGACGCTGACGACGACAACGACGACGACCAGCACCGCCACCAACCACTACCACTGCATCCACTACCACCACTACTACCACCACTACTACTACTACTGCCACCGCCACCGCCACCACCACCATCACCAAAACTACTACCAACACCAGCGCCATCATTTCAAATACAACCTTACTATATATTATAAAACACTCACCATTTTTCTCATCCATTCAACAACTTAATTTCTATGAAACATGCAAATTTCGTAGCATTATGGAAATTAATTAACTTATTTTCCCCTTTGTTCTTCGTCAAGCTGCCATAATTATATCATTTCTTACTTCTTTCAACACCGTATTTTAATTGTTATTATCGGTTGTCAACGTTTTGTTTGCTTATTTATTTGTTTTGCTGTTGTTGTTGTTGTCTTTCTTGCTAATTCTTATCCCACATAATATATTTAGGACTTTTGTTGTCAGATTACACACACTCATACACACACATACACTCGCTGACATACATATACACGACATAGACATACATGTATACAAACGTATAACTGTACACATAGACACACTAATATAT
>NW_026393078.1:726-1720 GCF_001194135.2 Octopus bimaculoides | reverse complement strand
AAAAAATAATCAAGAGAAATAACTCATTGCATCTGCATAATATTTTTTGAAACACTCAAGGAGAATAATACATTTCATTGTTTATGTTCAATTACTTTGTGTGTCCAAATTCTAATTTTTGAAGATAATATCACTTTTATACTTTATTTGACATGTGAGTAGAACTGTCTGGAAAACTCGTGACATACTTAGATTGTTTAAAAATATCGATAATACGGCCCCCTCCAATGGATCCTTTTATCTACTACATATGACTAATATTTTATTTAAACAACCCAAGGGAAATAACCCATACCACCTGCAGTTTTTAGCGAAGCGATCAATATTTTATTCTCACGAAAAGACGATCTAATTCTGCATTTCACTACTCAGAGATTTGAACTGCTAAGCATTCTTTTTGCAGTTCCTTAATTTAAACCTTAATGACTTCATTCATATATTTCTATACATACATACTTGTTTTGAATGCCCATTACTCCGATAATTCTGCATTTTTACAGTTACACATTTTCCATGACGGTAGATAAATCTTTTTATTCCACAACGTATTTGTAGTGGTTCATGCAAGCATAGCATGAATTCGATCCTCGATTGCCAAATTTCACTTAGCACTTGAACAGCGCATTTCTGACGTAAAACAATAGTTTTTTGTGAATGACAGCAGTTATACATTTCCCAGATGCCTTCGCTAAGCAGTATAATGCTTTTTCCACTTGACCCTTCTAACCTCTTCTAAACCACCAGGGGCTGGAATGGAGATAACAGACCTCCAACGAAATCATTTGTTCTCAACAATATGTCTGTCCTTCTGGTTGCTTTTCTATAGTTATAGAAACAAAAACTCAAAGCTAAAGTGAGTTACTGAGAGTAACCATCAGTGAGTGTAAACGTTATTATTGCACTTTCTTCAAACATTTCATTCATATATTTATATACATACAATCTGTTCTTCCTACAGCTTACAGATTTTGTACTTTTTCGCGACGGAAACACA
>NW_026393078.1:0-445 GCF_001194135.2 Octopus bimaculoides | reverse complement strand
TATATATATATATATATATATTGCTCATGCACATACATATACATAAGCACGTATGTGTACATTCCCATGAATGTACATATCTAAATAGGTATATGTGTACGTGCGTGTATGTCCGTGCGTGCGTGTGTGTGTGTGCATGCATGTGTGTTTATGTACCAATGTATGTATATGTTTATGTAAGCATGTCCTTATGTCTGCGCGAGTATTAAGTCACGGCGAAATCTCCAGTTTAAATATAAATATGGTCAAATTCTATGCAATATATTCAGCATTGTTTATTTCTTTAATCACTACACACTTATCTGCGTGCGTATGATTACTTTGTGTGGGCTTGTGCGTGCCAGTATATATATGTGTGTATATTTATATGTGTGTGTGTGTGTGTGTGTGTTTGTGTGTGTGTGCAAACACATATACGTACATACACACACACAAACACACACAC
>NW_026393077.1:0-246 GCF_001194135.2 Octopus bimaculoides | reverse complement strand
TAGTGTCAATAGTGGTAGTCGCAGCAGCAGCAGCAGTATTAGTAATAGTAGTATAGCAGCAGTAGTAGCAGCAGTAGTAGTAGTTGTAGTTGTAGTAGTAGTAGTAATAGTAGTAGTAGTAGTAGTAGTAGTAGTAGTAGTAGTAGTAGCAACAGCACTACAGCAGCAGCAGCTCTACTAGTAGTAGTAGTAGTACTAGTAGTAGTAGTAGTAGTAGCAACAGCACTACAGCAGCAGCAGCTCTAC
>NW_026393076.1:0-215 GCF_001194135.2 Octopus bimaculoides | reverse complement strand
GTGTGTATGTGTGAAATGTATGTGTGGATGTGCACAAATGTGTGCATGTGTAATGTGTGTGTGTGTATGCAATGTGCTTGTGTGTATAATGTGTATGTATTATGTATATGTGTAACGTGTATGTGTATATAATTAGCATGTGTGTATATGTGTAATGTATGTTTGTAATGTGTATGTGTGTATATGTGTAATGTATGTTTGTAATGTGTATGTGT
>NW_026393075.1:1568-1985 GCF_001194135.2 Octopus bimaculoides | reverse complement strand
ATGTATGTACGTATGTATGTATGTATGTATGTATGTATGGCAGTATGTATATATGGATGTATGAAATTCTCTGAGCGTAAAAATAATTATTGTGTCTTCTTTCTAGTGCTGCATCCAAGTTATGCTTTTCTTTTTTATTTACCAGTATTTTTGTAGTTCTCTATCTCCATATTTATTTATATATGTATCTATTTACGTATTTACTTTCTCTCTCTTTCTGCCTCTTCCTCTCACTCTCCCTCTCTCTCCGTATATATTTTTTATGTATATATATATATGTATATATATCTATCTGTCTCTCTCTATTTATATATGTATGAATTTCTATATATTTGTATAAATTTGTACATAATTGTACATATTTGTACATATATATATATATATATATATATATATATATATATATATATATATATA
>NW_026393075.1:0-1260 GCF_001194135.2 Octopus bimaculoides | reverse complement strand
TATGTATACATATAAATATATATATATATACACACACACCCAGCAAAAATTTAACTATCTGAATAGAATGCTTTGAAATTTTTTAATATATCAAAAATTAGCAGATACTATATTTTGGCAATATAGTAAAATGCTGCAAAACGGGCAGAATTATTGGTATGCCGGAGCAAGATGCTTAGCAGCATTTTGTCCGTCTTTATGTCCTGAGTTCAAAATTCTGTCGAACTCAATTTTGTTTTTCATCTTTACGTGGTCGAAAAAATAAAAACCTGTAGATTACTGGTATCTGTGTAATCAATTTACACTCTTACTCGAAATTGCTGGGCTTGTGCGAAAAAATTTGCTACCCATATATACATGGTAAATATTGCATAATCATAAGTTTTGGGTTCAATCACTACCGATGCATCACGAAAGAATTTCAAGTATGTTTTTTTAGGCATTTGTTTAGAGCTAATTCATAGTGCGTACCACAAAAAATATGAGAACTTAATGCTTATTATAAATGGATTTTAATAACTTGTTATTGGCACTGTGTCAAATAAAAGAAATGGTCGAAAAAAAAAATTATTATCATTGCTTTAATATTATCATTATCATTGTTACCGTCAACATCATCATCATCATCATCTTCATCATCATCCTCTCGGCGTCGATAAATTAAGTCCCAGTAAAACAGTGGTGTCGATTTAATCGACTGGTCCCCTAACCACAAATATGTGGCCTTGTGCCTCCAGTAGAAAGGATAGTTATTATATATGCTTAAATAATATACGTGCAATATATAAATATATGTTGAAACATACATGCTTACAAGCATGCATTAATACGCATATATATATACATACATGTTTATACATACATATATGCAAACAAACGCACGTACGTACACGATTACACGCGCGAGCTCACACACACGTATTTGCAGAGATAGATATAATTCACATAAACGCACAAATACATCGAGACAAGTACAATCATATCATTTCATATAATTATTTGTGCAATTACATTAAATATTAATAAGGTGTTCTGAGATATATTTGACACATTTAAGCTACATATTTTAGAGCTTACACACCTTGTGCGTGAAACAGGTGTAAATACGTTTAGATAAATCAGTAGAATTTACGGTGAAAAGTGACGTTACGTTTTTTGCATATTTGTTGCAAGCGCAAGGAATACCTTAAAGAATATGTTCTACGGCATATCTTTGGAACATGATGTACATTTTTGAACTTGATGTTGTATATATATAAA
>NW_026393074.1:174-284 GCF_001194135.2 Octopus bimaculoides | reverse complement strand
TATTATATATGTATATATGTTATATGTATATATATTATATATGTATATATATTATATATGTATATGTTATATGTATATATATTATATATGTATATATGTTATATGTATAT
>NW_026393074.1:0-164 GCF_001194135.2 Octopus bimaculoides | reverse complement strand
ATATTATATATGTATATATGTTATATATATATATATATAATATATATGTACATTATATATATATAATATATATGTACATTATATATATAATATATATGTACATTATATATATATAATATATATGTACATGTTATATATATATAGTATATATGTTATATATATAT
>NW_026393073.1:4183-4891 GCF_001194135.2 Octopus bimaculoides | reverse complement strand
ATATATATATATATATACATATATATATATACACACACACATGTATACATTTATATATACACACATATATACATGCACATACACACACACACACACATACACACACACACACACATATATTTATGTTATATTTTGTTATTTTCTGTTACTTGTTTCAGTCATTTCACTGTGGTCATGCTGGAGCACCACTATACGTTATATATGTGTGAGTGTTTATGAATATTACTATTTTTCTAATGTTTAAGACACTTTTTACAACATTGTAAAAAATCTTTTTTTTTAAATACAATTATAAAAAACATGAAAACCAGACCATGTTGTAACTTTATTCAACTAGTATACCGTTCTATACACATTTACACAAATATGGAAAAATATATATATACATATATATATATATATATATGTATATACACATATTCTTTTACTTTTATTTTTCTACATGTTTCACTCATTTGACTGAGGCCATAGTGGAGGGTTTTTTAGTGTTGAACAAATCAACCCCAGGACTTAATTTTTAAGCCTAGTACTTATTCCATCGGTCTCTTTTGCTGAACCACTGCGTTATAGGGTCCTAAATACATGAACATTGGTTGTCAAGCAGTGAGGGTTGGGTGACAAACACAGACACAAAGACAAACACACACATACACACACACACACACACACACACACACACACATGTATATATATATATATATATATATA
>NW_026393073.1:0-1265 GCF_001194135.2 Octopus bimaculoides | reverse complement strand
TATGTATAGCTACATAAATAAATATAATTTCAATCCATATTAATATCTAATGTTCTCCATTTACGAAAAATATCATTGAATTTGTTTAACTTTGTTTTATAAGTTAAATCATATACTTAATATACTTATATAAATTTTCATATCTACGTTAATTTACACCAGTAAATTAAAATAAAGTATGAAGAAACAACGTTAGAAATCTTTTGGCTTAGTTATCAGCCTCAAGAAGACCAACATCATGGGTAAGGCTACATCAGGCATCCCAAACATACATATTGGAGACCACAGACTACAGGAGGTGGAGAAGTTTACCTATCTTGGCTCTGCCGTTATCTACAACCTATCCCTTGATACTGAGCTCAACATACACATTGGTAAGGCAGCTGCTGTGATGGCCCAACTCTCCAAACGGGCATGGGACAACAACAAGCTGATCAAGACCACAAAAATGAAGATCTACCAGGCATGTGTACTTAGCACTCTACTGTATGGCAGTGAGACCTGGACACCATACACACGCCAAGAGCATCACTTAAATATCTTTCACCTGCGCTGCCTCCGGAAAATCCTTGACATCAAATGGCAGGACCGTGTCCCCAACAAAGATGTCCTCAAGCAAGCAGGAATACCAAGCATGTTTTTTTTATTAGAAATATATTTATTTCTTTATTGCCCACAAGGGGCTAAACATAGAGTGGACAAACAAGGACAGACAAAGGGATTAAGTCGATTACATTGACCCCAGTGCATAACTGGTACTTAATTTATCAACCTCGATAGGATAAAAGGCAAAGTCAACCTTGGCGGAATTTGAACTCAGAACGTAACGGCAAATGAAATACTGCTAAGCATTTCGCCCAGCGTGCTAACGTTTCTGCCAGCTCGCATGTTTGCACTCCTCACACAAAGATGTATGAGATGGCTTGGACATCTTAGCCATATGGAAGATGGCAGAATTCCCAAGGACATACTCCACTGAGAGCTTACTAGGAGCACTAGGTCTGTTGGAAGACCGTTCTTATGGTATAAGGATGTTTGCAAAAGGGACATGAAGGCCTGCGACATCAATATTAGTAACTGGGAAGTGGTTGCCAGCAACCGTAGAGATTGGCAATGCATCAGAGAAGAGGGAACACAAAAGAGTGACGGAGTGAGAGAGGAGAAATGGAAAGACAAGAAAAGACGACAAGAAACTATGACATTACAACCAGACAAGCAAAGTGTTCGATATATCTGCGTCACCTGCCAGAGGGAGTGTTTGTCCA
>NW_026393071.1:852-1093 GCF_001194135.2 Octopus bimaculoides | reverse complement strand
CTTCTTGATACATTTATTTCACTTGATACCTTTCAGTTATAATGTCATTTTATTCACAACAAACTTCAACCGCTGTTATTTAGCCTGGTAGAGCAGACGCTTTCTCGCTGTGACCCTGCCGTTTTGCTTTGTTTTATTTCCCCCCTCAGACATATTGTATTTTGAACAGAAAGAACATAAATGGGGAGAAAATCAAACTTGTAATTGCCATTTGTTGGGGCTTCTTTTTTTTTTTTTTTTT
>NW_026393071.1:0-829 GCF_001194135.2 Octopus bimaculoides | reverse complement strand
AAACAAGAATGCTTTAAAAACAGAAGATGAAGCAAAAAGAATCTACCCTTTTTCTTTCTTTTCTTTCTCGTGAAGGCAATGGGACTCCGAACGATTTTTCTATCGTATCTAGAATTATATAATATCTGCGCAATTTAAGTGACAAGCATTAGTTTCTAATATAAGGGTTATTTAGCAGTAATTTTTCGTTTTTATTACCACAAAATTTAAGCTGAAAATTATGGTAAGCAATCAGCTAAAAAAAAAAAAAAAAAAAAAAAAGAAGGTTGAAAGTTTGAATTTTTATTTCCAGAGCGTTAATTTTTCTGTTTTAAATGTGGAATTTTTAAAAATCGAAAAATTTCAAATATAAAGAAAGAAATTTGGTGGAGAGGGAAAATTAGAAATTTGAAAACCTGGGACTTTTTCTTTCTTTCTGAATATATTTGGCAAATTCGTATTCCCCGTTGTTGCAGACATAAGAAATTTCTGAAAAAACAAAGTGAGGAGTCTATTCGACACGAACGCTAGAAACTGACAAAAGTACTATTAGCGACCTTCTAGATACTATGACATATAAAAGCAACAATTAAAATGAGAGCATTGACCCTGGTGGGTTTGGGATATCAGACGTAACTAAATATGCTAAGCCATATATGAGTTGCTCCATCCATTACTCCTTCCCTCCGCTCTAATGCCAATAAATATTTTTTACTGCTGTTTCTTTATTCCATTTTATGTCTACATTTAATTGCTCGCTTTTGTGGTAGTTATTTTATTTATCTATTTATTTCATTTTCAATGCGCTGAGATATCTATTACAACGTCTGGAAAAACAGGTTTCAAAACA
>NW_026393070.1:0-611 GCF_001194135.2 Octopus bimaculoides | reverse complement strand
TTTCTATCACCAATCTCTCGTTTTAACATTGCTTTTCTTATACATCCCTCATTATTCTTCCACAAAGTCTCTCTCATATCTTTCTCTTCTACCCTTCCTTTGTCGTCCTTTATATCTAACCTCTCTTTCGCTTTTTCTCAGTCTCTCTCGCTAAATTTATCTTCCTTATTACCTTTCTCTCACTTTGTACGGCGTACCCGCTGTTTCATATCCAGCCTATCTCTCAAGCTCTCTGATTATATCCAAGTTACTCTCATTCATAACACTTTATTATTACTTTCTTTCTCGTCTCCTTTTGCCTAGATAGATATTTACTTATATATAGGGAACTCATATCAGTGTATCAGTATGTGTCTACCAATATCTATGTAGGTATGCGTTCGTAGTGTGTGTATGTATATGCTCGCGATAAACACGCACACACACACATTCATGTTACAATATATATTAAAACGTGTACGCATATGGATCTAAATTATGACAGGTATGTCTGTATATGTGAGTGTTTTTTGTTACATTACATAAATATAACGTAAACTTTATACATTTTGTAGATATCGTACCATTTATGAATGACAAATAGAGGCATACATTCGCATATATTTATATAT
>NW_026393069.1:0-303 GCF_001194135.2 Octopus bimaculoides | reverse complement strand
ATATATATATATATATATACATTGGGTTCACATTTGAGCCAAGGAGAATTTACGTCTAAATGTACGCGTTTTTACTTTATAGTTTTCTTCTTTTACGTTACTGTATTTCAATGTTAAATGTTTCCCTTCAGAATACCCTCATTTATTCACGAACAAGCACCTTCCCTATCCGATTTTTTCTACAGAATTTCGCTTATGAAGTCCAGCAGCTCCTTGATTGAATGTCTTAGTTTCTCAGGACGAGGTACTCTTCTTAGCTATGTTTATTTATTTCTCAACGCAGTAGTACTCTGCTCACCTATT
>NW_026393068.1:0-210 GCF_001194135.2 Octopus bimaculoides | reverse complement strand
AGTGAGCCATCATCCATGCAGACACATTTCTCTCCTATGACATCACGATTGTCTCTCACTCATTGTCTTGCAACATGAAATACTTCAAGTTTTTGGTCCTCATGACACAGAACATTGGCAAACGTGTTTTCTTATCTGCTTCCCCTCTGGCTAAGTAAACCTGTCTCCTAACTTCCCTTCTGACAATCTGATACAATTCTCTGCTACCAC
>NW_026393067.1:0-342 GCF_001194135.2 Octopus bimaculoides | reverse complement strand
ATATATATATATATATATACACATATACATATTTATGCATGCATGTATGAATGTATATATGTATATGTGCATATATATACACACACACATACATATATACAAACATACATACATACGTACACATGCACACACACATATTGGAAACGTATTTTTTTTATTGAAGCCTCTATTGTTATGGAGTTTAATATTTCTTTTCGAGAATTTTTCACTTTTCTTGCTCTCATTTATGTTTAGATAGAAAAAATGAACTATACAACTCTATTGCTCCAAATTAAACATAATAGACTTAATAAGGAAATGTGGAAGAATAACAAAATTAAACTAGAACATAATCTTAACTTC
>NW_026393066.1:0-820 GCF_001194135.2 Octopus bimaculoides | reverse complement strand
TTTTTGTTTTTTAAAGCATATCCAGTTTTAGAACAACAATATAATATTACACAGCAGTGTAGGACCAGTCACTTAATACAATTACAAAAATAAATATTCGAGTTAATCAAAACTACAAAAATACCCGGATGCACATGGGTAGGCATATAATTACTCAACACAGTGTATTTTAAGTAATAGCATGCTAGTGAAAATACATTAGTGTGCGTTTAAATTATGGAAACAATTATTCAGTTACGGTACTTTGATTTCCTTTCCCGTATTAACGGAACCAATCTATTCATTCATATAAAGCAATGTCAGTGATATAAAAATATAACGAGTTCTACATGAAATAACAAACACAAACATACAAGTACAGGAATGACAATAAAGTGTTTGTTTTCAACAAATTCGTTAGCAAATGAATGAAACCCTCACTGCCTGCATCCCCCAAAAGCATAAATAAATTAAAATCGACAAGAAAAATGTCTTAAATTAATTAGAGTTATCGATGTAACATTACAAAATATATCACAATGTAATAATTTTAAACATTTTTTGAGACAAATTTAATTCACTTTTGATGAAATTACACGAATCATTCGTCTCCCAAACATAGACCCAAGCCATTAATCATGCCAACATAATATTTCAGCATGAGCGAATTGTTTCCTGGCTAATTTCTTTAAGTGCTAAACGAACTTACATGAATTCGAAAAGCTAAATAAACAAACGTGAAGCAATAAACGGTAAACAAATAAACAAAATATTTCTAAGTTTATTGATATACTAACAAACCTGTAAAACTATTAAAATAAATATTCGGAATATATATATA
>NW_026393065.1:0-343 GCF_001194135.2 Octopus bimaculoides | reverse complement strand
CTATCTATCTATCTATCTATCTATCTATCTATCTATCTATCTAGCTGTATCAGTCTGTCTATCTTTATCTAGCCATCAATCTATTTATCACTCCCTCTCTCTCTATCTATCTATTTATCTATTTATCACACTATCTAACTATTTATTTATCTATCCATCTATGTATCTCCCTCCCGCACACGCACTGTCTCTCTCTACATCTTTTTCTATCCATCTTCTATCAATCTGACTCTCGGTCTGTCTCTTGGTCTTGCTGTCCATCTGTATGCTGTCTACCTCACTTTTTGTCAGTGTATCTATCTATCAATCTATCTGTCTGTCTGTCTATCTACATACTTTATTT
>NW_026393064.1:0-253 GCF_001194135.2 Octopus bimaculoides | reverse complement strand
TTTTTTTTTTTTTTAGCTGAGATAACGATAAATTCCACTCGTTTGCCGACTTCTGATGGTCCGTTACACATTTTCAGTAAGATTAGTGCTTAAATAGGTTGTTCTTACTTCCACTCTCTAGCAAGCTGGTGCTTCGTGTATCCTCTAATATAATTACGAGTTTGTTACATAGCTGTTTAATGCTAATATCGCTTGCGGCCTCTAATGTTATTGTTATTATCAATTATTTAGATTTGCCCCTGATAATAATAAT
>NW_026393063.1:0-865 GCF_001194135.2 Octopus bimaculoides | reverse complement strand
TATAATATAATATAATATAATGAGTGTGTTTCTGTTATCATTTAAGGCATAAATCGATCAATAAGCATGTTTATCTCACCATGTATATGGTTTCTATTACGTTTTGAAGCTGGAGCATCATGTCTGCCAATATAAACAAATTTAACATGCATACACGTGGCGTTGGTGTATATGTGTTTGTCTGTGTGCGTGTGCGTCTGTTTGTATACACACACACACATACACACATACACACGTAATTTTTAAATCATTTGGTGGTTTCAGTCATTGGTTTGTGGTCATGCTGGGGCACGACCTTCTAGGAGATCATATTTATAAAAGTATTTACTTTAAAACTTAGCAGTTTGTTGGTCGTGACCGGTTTCAATTTCATGAAGGATTTACATCTCAAAGAAAACAGACATTCGTGTGTGTGTGTTTGTGTGCGTGTGTGTGTATTTGTGTGCGTGCGTGTGTGTGTGTGTGCGCGCATATATATATATTCATATACAGACATTAAATATACATCCATATATACATGCATTTATACATACGTAAGTAAACTACATACATTAATATACATATATACCTAAAATCACTCGCCAGTAAATCAAAATTCTATAAATACTGTCTATAATTTTGTATTGACTCGAATGAAAAAAATGCGTCGCTCAAGGACTTCAGTTTGAACAATTTTCATGATGTTTCATATTTAGATGGTTTTATTAAATTCATTCAGTTGGGAAACATAAATAAATCTTGGATGGCTTTGATTTACTGTCAGGTGACTTTTGGCCGACCCTGTATGTATGTATGTATGTATATACATATATATGTATATACATATAGGCGCAGGAGTGGCTGTGTGGTAAGTAGCTTGCTTACC
>NW_026393062.1:0-587 GCF_001194135.2 Octopus bimaculoides | reverse complement strand
CAGCTGTTCACTACCAGTGAACTAAGGTAACACCTCTTATCTTTCGAGCATCTTCCGGAGTATTCCAGCGGTTCCAAGCAGTGCCGTTTTCTGCAAGTGCTCCACCCTTATTGCAGCCACGTATTTCTTGAGATTTTTGCTTACTATTCCCAGGGCTCCGACAATTATTTGTACTACTGCTACCTTTTTCATCGACCACAACTACTTAACTTCCCAAGCTAACCTGTCATATCTCTCGACTTTTCTTTCTTCCTTATCGCATACCTTGTTGTCAGCTGGGCATGCTATATCTATGATCCAGCATAGTTTGCTTTCTTTCTCAATTAAGACTATGTCTGGCTTCCTATTCTCTATCTCATGGTCGTACTGAATCCCATACGATCTTAGCATTTTTATTTTCGACGATGCCTTCGGGTTTGTGGTCGTACCAATTTTTGCTCTGTCAGGTCCATACTTGTTGCAAATTGTCCAATGAACAAGCCTGGCTATATTGTCGTGGCATCTCTTATATTCCTTCTGAGCTAGTGACGTACATTCGCTGGTAATATGCCATACGGTTTCACCGTTTTGTCCACAGATTCTGCACT
>NW_026393061.1:1543-1815 GCF_001194135.2 Octopus bimaculoides | reverse complement strand
GATAGATAGATAGATAGATAGATAGATAGCTAAAGATAGATAGATAGATAAAGATAGATAGCTAAAGATAGATAGGTAGATAGATAGCTAAAGATAGGTAGATAGATAACTACAGACAGACAGATAGATTTGATAGATTGATAGATAGATGTTTGCGTCTATGTATGTTTCTGTGTTAGTGTACACGATGTTATGTAGTTGTGTACGTCTTTCTATTTCTGTTGACATGTGTGTGTGTGTGTGTGTGTGTGTGTGTGTGTGTGTGTGTGTGT
>NW_026393061.1:0-574 GCF_001194135.2 Octopus bimaculoides | reverse complement strand
CGTCAGCAATCTGCCATTTAGCAAGACATTAAATCACTTCTAAAGTTCACTGCTCAGTGTGGGCGGTGGAAAGATCTAGAACCATTAAAGCGGTGTGGCGTATGTTTTTTTTTTTTTGTTTTGTTTTTTGTTTTGTTTTGTTTTTTACTTAACCGGAACTGTGTCTGCTAGAAGTAAAGTACTGAGATTGAGAGCTGGTTAAGACCTTATTGACATGGCTGTGTGGTAAGAAGCTCGCTTCCCTGTCACATGGTTCCGGATTCAGTCACACTGCTTGGCACCTTGGGCAAGTGTCTGCAACTATAACCGCAGGCCGCTCAAAGCCCGTATGTGTGCATTTCAGAAATGAAAACTGAAAGAAGCCCCGTCGTAGCTGAGTTGTAAGAAGCTCGCTTCCCAACCATATTGTTATGGGTTCAGTCCCACTGAGTGGCACCTTGGACAAGAGTCTTCTGCTATGGCCTAGGGCCGACTAAAATCTTGTGAGTGGATTTACTAGACGGAAATGAGTATATATATATATTCTTGCTTCAGTTATTTGACTGTGGCCATGCTGGAGCACCGCCTTTAGTCG
>NW_026393060.1:0-552 GCF_001194135.2 Octopus bimaculoides | reverse complement strand
TGATGTTACAGTTGTGCTAAATAGCGTTATAGTTATGTAATGTGGTGTAACAGTTATGTTATGTGTCACAGTTGTATAATGTGGTGTTACAGTCGTGTTAAGTGATGTTACAGTTGTGTTATGTGGTGTTACAGTTGTGTTATGTGGTGTAACAGTTATGTTATATAGGGTTACAGTTATGTTATGTGTCACAGTTGTGCTATGTGGTGTTACAGTTGTGTTAAGTGATGCTACAGTTGTGTCATATGGTGTAACAGTTATGTTATATAGGGTTACAGTTATGTTATGTGTCACCGTTGTGTTATGTGGTGTTACAGTTGTGTTACCTGGTGTTACAGTTGTGTTAAGTGATGTTACAGTCGTGTTAAGTGGTGTTATAGTCTTGTAATCTGGTCTAACAGTTGTGTTATGTGATACTATAGTTATGTTATGTGTCGTTGTTGTGTCATGTGGTATAACAGTTGTATTAAGTGGTGTTACAGTTATTTTATGTGCTGTCACAGTTATGTTATATGGTGTTACTGTTGTGTTAAGTGGTGTTACAGTTATGTT
>NW_026393059.1:0-218 GCF_001194135.2 Octopus bimaculoides | reverse complement strand
TGGAAGATCGAATATACGAAACTTTATTGTTCACAACGATCGTTTCGACCTATCATGCATACACACACAGACGCACACTTGCCTACGGGCATATGGTTTAGTGCTTAAGAGCGCAGGCTACTAACACCTATATTCCGAGTTCCATTCCAAGTAGTGACCTGAATAATAATAATGATAATAATAACATCGAAAAATACCATAGGAATGAGAACGCAGGT
>NW_026393057.1:0-292 GCF_001194135.2 Octopus bimaculoides | reverse complement strand
TGGGTTGGACGGTTTGACTAAGGGCTGGCAAGCCAGAAGGCTGCACCAGGATTCAATCCGATCTGGCAAAGTTTCTACAGCTGGATGCCCTTCCTAACGCCAACCACTCCGAGAGAGTAGTGGGTGCTTTTTACGTGCCACCGGCACGAGAGCCAGTCAGGCGGTACTGACATCGACCACGCTTGAGTGGTGCTTTTTACGTGCCACCAGCACGGGAGCCAGTCAGGCGGCACTGGAATCGACCACGCTCGAATGGTGCTTTTTTACGTTCCACGGGCATGGGTGCCAGTCA
>NW_026393056.1:0-333 GCF_001194135.2 Octopus bimaculoides | reverse complement strand
TTGAATAATAGAAAAATACAAAATTATTTATTTCTACAAACGTAATAATACAAAATATGAATGAAAAAATTAAGACCCCAAAAGTTCTCAACATGAAATATAGCAGCATACCAAAAACGTGAGCGGGCAAGACATTTAAAATCACCTAAAAAATCATTATTAAACAGGAACCAGGTTTCGGATTTAACAAATTCTTCCCATTTGTCTATTCCTCATCAGCCTGATTTGTAATGTAGCAGTAATTTTCAGAATCGTATACATAGTTGCCCACCGCCATGGGTGCAAAATGTACCTTAATCTCCTGAGATTGCAGATAATATTTCTGAATCTCTT
>NW_026393054.1:0-391 GCF_001194135.2 Octopus bimaculoides | reverse complement strand
GTGGCAGGGGCAAAAGTTAACATGGACAAGTCTGTAGGTTTGCGGCTCAGCACCTGGAGCAGCAAGCCGATAACGTCCAGTGTTGTGGGACACTGGACGGATGGCCGTGTTAAGTTGCTCAGAGTTTGGTTTGGTCCAGACTCCCAGACGGAGAAAAATTGGAGCGAGGTGACGAACAGGGTAGAAGCGCTATCCCGGACTTGGTCTGGAAGGGCGGAAGTGGTGCAGACGTTTATTGCGTCAGTTATCACCTACCGCCTCACCGTCGTCCCCTGCCCCGATTTGTGGCTAAACAAGTTGGTTCGGATTCTCTTCCGCTTTTTGTGGAGGAGAAAGCCACATGTGAGGCGCTCTGTGTGCTGTCAGGAACCATTAAAGGGTGGCCTAGGGA
>NW_026393053.1:0-212 GCF_001194135.2 Octopus bimaculoides | reverse complement strand
ACAGGTAATTACATGTTGCCCAGTAACATTCACAAGTGACCTGATACAATTCATGCATACATAGGCACACATATATACATACATAAATGCATACATAGAAATTTACATACATCCACACATAATACACAAAGACACACACTTACATACACATACATGCACATATAAACACAGATACATGCATAAATACACGTATATGTACATGCATACATACA
>NW_026393052.1:0-418 GCF_001194135.2 Octopus bimaculoides | reverse complement strand
TCTATGTACAGGGAGAATGGGTTTCCGTATTTTTCTAGTACCTTACGATAAAGATCGATGTCTAGGTGCCCCATGGCTAGGTTAGCAAAAGTGGAGGCCATTCGCGTTACCATCGCAGTCCCTGATTTTGTCAATAGAAGTAATTAAATACGAAGTTATTCTCCAAGATGAATTTTAGCCCTTCTATTACGAATTCTTTGTTGATACGGTATGGGGGAGTTCATTGGAGTGATTCTCTAACCAGAATTGCATTACCTCTATTCCTAGGCTGCGAGGGATATTGGAATAGAGGTTGACTGCATCAAAGAATACGAATATTTATTGTTTCAGGGAGGTGACTGAACATATCTAGGTCGTCCTAATTTTCCTTATACACATCGATGCGTGTGTTACTTTTTTTTTACACACACACACACAC
>NW_026393051.1:0-548 GCF_001194135.2 Octopus bimaculoides | reverse complement strand
GTTTGTTTGGTAGTATATATATACACAGAAGATATATTTAAGAATTTACAAAAATTTACAAAAAACCTAAGGCAGAACTTTTACAAAAATTTACAAAAACCCAAGACAAAACTTTACCAGACACTGTAGATCCCAGCCAACACAAGAACCTTTCCAAAATCAGGGATTCCACCCATCACATGGGAATTCACCTCTAAACCACGATTGTCGGTCCCAACCCAAACCGTTCCAAACTCGGAGATCCCACCCACCATACAAGAATTCACCTCTAAACCATGATTGTAGGTTCCAGCCCACTCTAAGGAACCAAAATTACACCCAGTACGAACAACCCAGACCCCGGAATAACCAAAATTCCTCTAGTAGGCCACACCAACAACCCAGACCCCGGAATAACCAAAACCCCTTTAGTATACAACACATCAATAGGGGAAAGACTAACACACACCAAGATACCGCGGACAGAAGAACCCCCAAAAATCATTTTTTAGGCCAGGACAACAGAATCCACGACACCAGATGGTAGATACCAACCCTGAAAAACCAAA
>NW_026393050.1:0-291 GCF_001194135.2 Octopus bimaculoides | reverse complement strand
TATATATACAGCAAGCCTCTTTCCGTTTCCGATGACCAAATCCACTCACAAGGCATTGGTCGGCCCGAAGGTATAGTGCAAGAGATTTACCCGAGGTGCCACGCAGTGAGCCTGAACCCAGAACCATGTGGTTGGGAAGCAACCACACAATCACGCCTGTACCTATATGTATATATGCGTTGGGTTTCTATCAGTTTCCATGTGGAGGCGAAATGGCCCAGTGGTTAGGGCAGCGGCCTCACGGTCTTAGGATCGCGGTTTCGATTCCCAGACCGGGCGTTGTGAGTGTTT
>NW_026393049.1:0-222 GCF_001194135.2 Octopus bimaculoides | reverse complement strand
TTATGTCAGTATGCCCTTTACTACGTATTTTCCACGCAGCAGGCACTCTAAGATATATTCTCATCAGCTGCTCTTTTAAGTTATCACATCATTCAGTAGTTGTTCAGTATCATTCCATTTATCTTTCAAACTGTCTTAAACCTGGTAGTAACTGCTCGGTTATATTTCACTAAAAAGGTTTAATAAACTGATATATATCCAAAATTATACCCATAAACCAAT
>NW_026393048.1:0-301 GCF_001194135.2 Octopus bimaculoides | reverse complement strand
ATACATACACACACACATACACACACATACACACACACACACACAAGTACATAGTTACATGCCCACATAAGAATTTAATGACTAGTAGTTTTCACAGCCAATCGAGTTTGGATCCTTGGTGATTTTCTCTACACATATTTCAAGATTTTTCGTGAAATGTGTGAGAGTAACTGCAACAAGCATCTAAAGAGAATTAACACCACGTATACATACATATATATACATATCTATATAATGTATATATACAGATATGCATACATATATGTATGTACATACATACATTTATATATATGCATATCTA
>NW_026393047.1:0-278 GCF_001194135.2 Octopus bimaculoides | reverse complement strand
GCTGCTGTCACTGGTGGTGGTGGTGGTGGTAATGGCGTTGGTGGTGGTGGTGTTGGTGCTGGTGGTGGTCGTAGTAGTTCTAGTTGTTATTGGTGGTGGAGTGGTGGTGTTTAGCCATAGGGCAGCTCTGATCGAACAAACCAACCTATGTTCAAATGCATTCCAGTCACGAGCTCACCAACTATTTTACATACATACATAGATACATATGTACGTGTGTATATATATAAACACATATTCATACATAAATACATACATATGCACACACACACACACAC
>NW_026393046.1:0-223 GCF_001194135.2 Octopus bimaculoides | reverse complement strand
TGATGATGATGATGATGATGATGATAACGACGATGATGAAGACGATGATGAAGAGGAGGAGGGCGATGACGACGACAATCATGACGGCGATGAAGGGGATGGACAATGACGATGATGATGATTATGATGATGATGATGCCGCCGCTGCTGCTGCTCATGATGATGATAATGATGCTGTTGCTGATTATTATTATTATTATTATTATTATTATTATTATTATTA
>NW_026393045.1:0-332 GCF_001194135.2 Octopus bimaculoides | reverse complement strand
TGCCGTCATTATTGCTGCTGCCGCTGCCGCTGTTGCTGTTCAGTCTCTGCATGTTTGTGTATATATAGGCATACGTGTGTGCATTGCATATATGTATGAATGTGTGTGTGTGTGTATGTGTGAGTGCTTCATGTTGTAACACTCCTTCCCCCCCATCTCACCTTGTTATTCCCACTGCTTCCCTTTCGTTACCATTATCTTAGCGCCATTTCCTCCAATGTCTTTTAATATTTGCATCTCCAGAAGTCAGCTTTACTTTATTTTCTTCGTCTCACACGCTTTTTCTGTCTTACACACACACACACACACACACACACACACACACACACACA
>NW_026393044.1:0-435 GCF_001194135.2 Octopus bimaculoides | reverse complement strand
CTTCTTACGGCTTTGATTGTGATGAAGGATTCGGTGTCTTCACAAACACCGCCAATTACAGAGATTTCATTAATAACAATACTACATAGTAACTCGGTCCCAAACAATAAACCATTTTATTAAATGAATAAATCTTTAAATCAAATTTGTCTTACTATTTCTTCTGTTGCTTTTTTTTGTTGTCGGTTATATTTTATTTCGCTACAGTCATTAGAATATGACCATACTGCAGCACCGTCTTGAAGAATTTTTAGTAGAATAAACCAGGTACATATTCTAACGATTTTTAATTTTATTTTTGGCATCAAAAGCGGTAGTAAAGCGGTGATAGGAGACAAATACATATCCAAAAGCACCACCCCACACACACACATGTATACATGTCTGTATGTATGTGTATATCTACATCTTTATATTTAAATATACATATATATA
>NW_026393043.1:0-304 GCF_001194135.2 Octopus bimaculoides | reverse complement strand
GTTTTTGCTCAATAAACACCCACAACGCCCGGTCTGGGAATCGAAACCGCTATCCTATGACTGGGAGTCCGCTGCCCTAACAACTGGGCCAATAATATATATATATAGACCACGGTTTATATAGTTACCTTACAGTTGGGTATTAAATATGATGTTCAATACTTTTTGTATAGGTAATTTCATAGGATTTTACTATCTCTGAATGAGGTTTGTAACCGTTAATTGTGCATCTGTATATCTATATATACATACATATGCATTCATATATATATATATAAATATATATATATATATATATATATAT
>NW_026393042.1:0-221 GCF_001194135.2 Octopus bimaculoides | reverse complement strand
AACGATTATTAATGAATCTATTGACAAATTGGTATTAAGTTCTCATCATTCACCTGATCTAGATATAGACTACACACACGCGCGCGAGCGCTGGCGCGCTCGTAGTCCTCACACGTGAACAGACGTAAATGTAAAAGTATATATATAACTACATAGATGTGTATGTATGTATATATATTTTTATATATCTAAAATTCTAAAATGTACTCGACGGAGTACCA
>NW_026393041.1:0-201 GCF_001194135.2 Octopus bimaculoides | reverse complement strand
CTTATTAGATTGAAGAACTGCATCAACCTTCTAAACTCGAATTCGGAGACATTTACTAGGTGTATGCATCTCGACAAGTTTCTCTTATCGAACTGTAAGACGACTCCATCATTCAACGGATTATACGTACAGTCTAACATCCGTTATCCCTTCCTTCATTTGACTACCCCACGAGGCATAACATTTCTTGTTGCATAGCTT
>NW_026393040.1:0-225 GCF_001194135.2 Octopus bimaculoides | reverse complement strand
TGCAAGACACAACAAAAATTTTAGAAAAAATAAATAAGTAAATGAGTGGATACCGGTGAGTGAGTTAAATAATAAGGCACTAAAAGAGAATGACTCTCCTCAAACACAACAAAATATGCTTCAACACAAGAAATCACATAAAGAATCCTGCAAACCAAACCCAAAAATGAAATAATTTTTTTTTTTTTACTCTTTTACTTGTTTCAGTCATTTGACTGCGGCCAT
>NW_026393039.1:0-309 GCF_001194135.2 Octopus bimaculoides | reverse complement strand
ACATATACACATACCTTACTCGATTCATATATACATACACATACAATACTCGATCCACAATATACACACACACATACATACATAACTAGTTTCATATATACACACACACTACTCGATGCATAACATATACACACATTACTCGATTCATATCTATACACACACATACAGACTTGACTCATAATATATACAATGTTTAAGTGCCGTTACCACATATTTAGTTTCTATATAATATATACATACACACATTACTCGAATCATAAATATATACACACATTACTTGATTCATAATATATAGACACAAGCGCATAC
>NW_026393038.1:1585-2186 GCF_001194135.2 Octopus bimaculoides | reverse complement strand
TTTTTTTTTGTAATTCAGTAAGTGTTTTAAGAAATATCAAAATCTGTTGGGTACATAATGGCGCTGACAAAAGTTCCACAATGTCTGCTTTCACATTATGTCACAAATTGCTCTTATTAAGAAAGGCATAGTATCTAGTGACTTGTGTGGCAGCATTGTATCTATGTATATATAGATAAAGATGTATATATAGACAAAGAGTCCAGAACTCCAACTAGAGTATTAAACCCACAGAATTGTCTTCCGTTACACACACTTCCTGTTTGGAATATTGTAACTTGTGATTCAACATTTCTTTGCTGCTACGTCTGTGCGAGTTCTTCTCCGTGTGTTATTGTGATATATTTTTGAACTGTAAAATTCAGTAACTGGTTGTTCAACAGTTGTTTTCGCCCTACGGGGCTGGAAATTACCAACACAATTATTTGTCTTTGCGACAAGATTTTTTGTCTTTGTGAGAAGAATGGCGTCAGCTGAGAGCAACGTTCCCATTCAGGGAGAAGGTATGCCAAAGCAAAAGCAAAGTTTTTCTCAGGCTGTTGGTGGAAACACCATAGAATTAAAAGTTGTAAAAGAAAATCTGTATGCTTTCAGAAAGTAC
>NW_026393038.1:0-393 GCF_001194135.2 Octopus bimaculoides | reverse complement strand
GAAAGAATAGTGGCGATAAACACAAAAAACGGAAAAGTAGTAAAATACATTAAAGCCCACCCAAGGGTAAGATACTTCAAGAGCGGCACAGAGGACGCTCAATACCGGTATGCAAGGGTCTCAGAAGAAGACTACACAGAAAGACTGTTCCAGGAGCATGTAATAAACAAAATAATAATAGACATTTCCAACGACGTAAAAGAGGGCAGATTGATTGTCAGCCCGGCAGCCACCCCAAACCAGAGCCCGGTGGCAACTCCGAGAAAGAGCCCAGCAGAAACGGAAGGAGGAGGGGAGGTTGGCAAACAGAAAGTGCCATGCTCCCTCTCACAACCGTAAGTCTTTATTTCTACCTTTATTTTTTCAATGATTAAGTTAGGTAGCTTAAATGTG
>NW_026393037.1:0-361 GCF_001194135.2 Octopus bimaculoides | reverse complement strand
ATTATTATTATTATTATTATTATTATTATTATTATTATTAATTGTTTTTGTTGTTATCATTGGCAACGTTAATATATCAGGGACAAGAGAATGAAATAACAATTCTCTACTCTATCAAAATTACTATAAGTAACACCAACAAACACACCAACCCCAAAGTTATCGTCATCATTCACAACATAATTTCTAATAGAAATATTCCCCGATACATCCCACTCACAGTTCACCTCCCACAAAACGTTATAATCCCTAGTGATCGTTTTATTGAAGAAAAGTATTTTGAAAGTGTTTAATCGAATTTGATGTATCCCATTTAGATAGATAGATAGATAGAGAGATAGATAGATAGATAGATAGATAG
>NW_026393036.1:0-254 GCF_001194135.2 Octopus bimaculoides | reverse complement strand
TGTAAAGAGCCAGCTTTGTATTGTTATTTATATGTCGCTGGCGCCAAACGTGTGACTCCAAGCCACCAAATGCTTTTGCTGTCCTTTGAATTCGCAGATGTATTTCTGTATTATTTTGAACAGAGCTTCCAAGGTAGATGAACGAATCGACAACCTTAAGTAACTTACCCTTAACAAAAATTTTACCGGAGTTACAAACAGCATCACACGCAGGTTGATGCATTACAACTGTTTTTTTCAAGTTGATGGTCAAG
>NW_026393035.1:0-238 GCF_001194135.2 Octopus bimaculoides | reverse complement strand
TCCTTTCGGGGTCGATAAATTAAGTACCAGTTGAATACTGGGGTCGATATAATCGACTATCCCCCTCCTCCAAATTTGAGGCCTTGTATCTTCAGTGGAATAGAATTATTATTGGTGTTTTTGTTTCGGTGTTTTACGTTCTACATTCAATTCCTGCCTGCTCAGCATTGCCTTTGACCCTTCTGTGGTCGATAAAATAAAGTACCAGTAAAGAACTGGGGATTAACGATAACGATGA
>NW_026393034.1:0-697 GCF_001194135.2 Octopus bimaculoides | reverse complement strand
TTCCATCGTTCGCTCATTGGTTCTTTCGTACGTACGTACGTACGTTCGTTCGTTAGTTCTCACGTACGTTCGTTCGTTCGTTCAATCGTCCGTTCTTTCGTACGTACGTACGTACGTACTTAGGTACGTTCGTTTCCTCGTTCGTTCGCTCGTTCATTCATTCGTTCATTCTTTTGTTTCTTCCATCGTTCGCTCATTGGTTCTTTCGTACGTACGTTAGTTCGTTAGTTCTCACGTACGTTCGTTCGTTCGATCGTTCATACATATTTACGTAAGTAAGTTCGTTCGTTGATCGTTCGTTTGTTTGTTAGTTCTTTCGTTCATTTGTACGTAAGTACGTACGTTCGTTCGTTCATTCACTTGTACGTACTTACGTTCGTTCGTTGGTTCACTCGGTTTTTCGTACGTACGTACGTTCGTCCGGTCGTTCGTTAGTTCTTTCGTTGTTTCATTCTTTGGTTCATTCGTTCGTTCGTTCGTACGTATGTACGTTCCTTTCTTCATTCGTACGTACATACTTAGGTACGTTTTTACGTACGTACGTACGTATATTCGTTCGTTCGATCGTTCTTTCGTATGTACATTCGTTCGTTCGATCGTTCTTTCGTACGCACTTATACACGTATATACGTTCGTTCGCTAGTTCCTTCGTTCGTTGTTTCGTTCGTACGTTCGTTCTTTCGTACGTACTTACGTT
>NW_026393033.1:0-214 GCF_001194135.2 Octopus bimaculoides | reverse complement strand
TCGATTTGCTCGACTAAAGGCGGTGCTCCAGCATGGCCGCAGTCAACATGTAAAAGAGTAAAAGAGAGTAAAGAGTAAAAGAGAGGATTTCTCCAGTCACGGAATAACTGAAGCTGAGATTAAAAACCGAAGCCGTATTTTTATTAATTGCTAAACAAATTTAAAGTCTTTGTTTTGTTTTCTCTGCACTTAGAGAAAGATAAATTGACCTTTT
>NW_026393032.1:0-572 GCF_001194135.2 Octopus bimaculoides | reverse complement strand
ATAATAATAATAATAATAATAATAATAATAATAATCCTTTCTACTGAAAGGCTCAAGGCCTGAAATTTGGGTTGGGGGACTAGTCTATTACATTGACTCCAGTGTTCCACTGGTGCTTAATTTATCAACCCTGAAAGGATGAAAGGCAAGGCTGATCTTGGCTGAGATTGAACTCAGAATATAAGGATGGATGAAATGCAGCTAAGCATTTTGCCCAGCATTCTAACGATTCTGCCAGCTCAAATAATGATAATGATAATAATAATGATAATAATAATAATAATAATAATAATAATAACGAAATTAGTAGACAATCAACACAACTAAGTAACAAGAAGAAAACAAAAATACTGTACAAATACAGCATTACAGAAAAAGACTTACCTGAGGCAAAAGAAAAACTAAAGCAAGACATACTTGCCAAAGCACAAAAGATCCGCCGGTATGAGAAACGCCAACGTTTCTTTGAACAAAACAAACAGTTCAAATCCAACCCCAAAAACTCTACCAATAACTGGGTAGAAATTAAATAGACATTACTGCAGCACCAACAGCAGAAGAACTGGAAGAAT
>NW_026393031.1:0-538 GCF_001194135.2 Octopus bimaculoides | reverse complement strand
CACACACACACACACACACACATATATATAAATATATATATATACATACACACACGTTCATGTATACATACACATGTATATATGTGTGTGTGTTTGTAAGTGTATATCTATATATATATATATACACACACACATATTTGTATTTATGTGCTTTTTTTCCCTTCCTTTATTATTATCCTTTGTAGAAAAAAGTTCAGGTTTTGAAAAAAGAAACGAAAGCATACACGTCTAGATTGGCTGACAGCAGTCTGATGAGTGCTTATACCCTTTACTGGTCAGAGTGGTCCTAGATCTGTAAGGTTCCTCGACTGGTTCCATTTGCATGTCTGTGCATTATTAACCACGGCCCAGTCCTCCACTCGGCGGTTGCTGACAGCAGATGGACCGTCTGACGAGAGGAACCCATCCCGTCGTCAGGAAACAGAAGAGCAAGTGCTCCAGCCTGATCAGCAACGAAGCAGAGTGCAAGGGACGATGGTCAGGCGGTAGTAGAAGTGAAGAAGAAGAAGAAGAAGAAGAAGAAGAAGAAGAAGAAGAA
>NW_026393030.1:0-263 GCF_001194135.2 Octopus bimaculoides | reverse complement strand
AAGCTGTTGTCCAACCTAATATAACGTTTTGCCTAATTTAACTTTACTACGCTAAACTTCAACAGCAAAGTATTTCTTGTTTTTCAAGCAATGATTAAAGTGTCGTGTTATATGAGTCCTCTTTTTCATATCATCAAACCACTGTTCGTTATAAGAAAAGAAGCGTCTGTGAGTCATAAGCTCATGATGCAGGACCCTATCGCAGGATTAGTCATTTTTGCCAGCTGAATGGAATGAAACAACGTAAAATTATGTGTTTTGCT
>NW_026393029.1:0-300 GCF_001194135.2 Octopus bimaculoides | reverse complement strand
CATCATCATCATCATCATCGTCATCATCGTCATTATCATCATCATCATCACAATCATTGTTATCATCGTAATTATAATCACTGCCGTCACCACCACCAGACACAACTACTACATCTGTCACCATCACTGACTGAAACACCTCCAGCACTACCACACCAACCAATATTTCAGTACCCAATGTATACATAATATATATATGCATACATACATACATATATATATGTAAACATAAGTATACATGAAACATACACACACACACACATATGTATGTATGCGTGTATAAATATATATATATATATA
>NW_026393028.1:0-484 GCF_001194135.2 Octopus bimaculoides | reverse complement strand
CTATCTATCTATCTATCTATCTTTTCATAAACATGCTTATATATACACACACACGTTTGTGTGTTTATATGCGACTCTGCATATATAAATGTTTTTGTATATATCCATATCTGCATATAAATTTGTGCATATATACGTGTGTGCATATAAATGTAAGTGCATATATATTTACGTACAAATGTATACCTATGTGTGTGTGTATAACTGCGTATGTATATGTCTGTGTGTACACACACACACATTTGTGTTAACGTATACTTCGTACGTACTTTTACATGAGTGTGTGTATAAACTTTATATACATATTTACGCATACGTCTACATGTATACAAACATAGTTGCATACACATGCGAAATATACTCACATTTACACAATTATACGCACCTATCTATCTATCTCTGTCTGTCTAGGTCTCTATCTATCTATCTGTCTGTCCGTCTCCCTGTCTCTCCTTCTCTCTCTCTCTCTCTCTCTCTCTCTCTC
>NW_026393027.1:3335-4802 GCF_001194135.2 Octopus bimaculoides | reverse complement strand
GTGTGTGTGTGTGTGTGTATGTATGTATATATACACACACACACACACACTTATACATATATATATGTAAGCTTGTTTGTATGTTTGTATGTATGTCTTTATGCATATTTTTGTGAGTATGTATATATATACACACAACACATATACAGATACGTGTATGCATATATGCGTATTTGTGTGTGAGAGGAGTTAATGCATGTATGGTAATAAATGTATGTTGCTTTGTGTGTGTGTGTATTTGTCTCACTTTCACTCTGTGTGTGTGTCTCTCTCTCTCACTCTCATTTTCTTTCTGCCTCTCTTACTCTCCCACTTTCTTTCTGCGCGTGTATGTGTGTGTATGTGTTTCTCTGTGTGTATTTCTGTGTCTGTGTGTGTGTATGTGTTTTTCTGTGTGTGTATGCGTTTCTCTGTGTGTGTTTGTGTCTGTGTTTATGTGTGTGTGTATGCGTTTCTCCGTGTGTGATTGTGTGTGTGTCTATGTGTGTGTGTTTATGTGTGTGTGTGTGTGTGTGTGTGTGTGTGTGTGTGTGTGTGTGTTTCTGAGTGTGTATGCGTTTCTCTGTGTGTGATTGTGTGTGTTTATGTGTGTGTGTTTTTCTCTGTGTGTGTGGGTGTGTGTGTTTTTTTTCGTGTGTGTATGCGTTTCTCTGTGTGTGTTTCTCTGTGTGTGTTTATGTGTGTGTGTGTGTTTTTCTCTGCGTGTGTGTGTGTATTTTCTCTGTGTGTGTTTTCTCTGTGTGTGTGTGTGTGTGTGTGTGTGTGTGTGTGTTTTTTCTGTGTGTGTATGCGTTTCTCTGTGTGTGTTTGTGTGTGTGTTTATGTGTGTGTGTTTCTGTGTGTGTGTATGTGTTTTTCTGTGTGTGTATGCGTTTCTCTGTGTGAGTTTCGGTGTGTGTGTGTGTGAATTTTATATTTTTCAGTGATCGGTAAAAGTTGTACAAGGACCTCACCCAGCTTCGATGAAGAAGGGCGTTACACTTTTTACTCCTGTTACTAAATGATTCTTGGGAATGTATGGAAGCCCCAAACTCCGCTTCCTCTTCCTACCTTACAGTCAACATCATAAGAATTTGTTTTTTAATCCCTCCGAATCCGTATCCATACTTGAGATTCTGTTTTCCTCTTTCTCTTCATTTAACATCGATCATTTTTCATCCTGCTGGTTGTGCCACAGCACAAATATCTATATTCTTTACTCTTTTACTTATTTCAGTCATTTGACTGTGGCCATGCTGGTGCACCGCCTTTAGTTGAGCAAATCGACCCCAGGACTTATTCTTTGTAAACCTAGTACTTATTCTATCGGTCTCTTTTTGCCGAACCGCTAAGTTACGGGGACGTAAACACACCAGCATCGGTTGTCAAGCGATGTTGGGGGGTGGGGGGGAGACAAACACAGACACACAAACACATACACACACACACACACACATATATATATATATATATATATATATATATATA
>NW_026393027.1:0-1358 GCF_001194135.2 Octopus bimaculoides | reverse complement strand
ATATATATATATATATATATATATATACTTGGCTGTGTGGTAAGAACCTTATTTCACAACCCCATTGTATCGGGTTCAGACTCACTGCGTGGCACCTTGGGCAATTGTCTTCTACTATAGCTTAGGCCGACCATAGCATTGTGAGTGGATTTGATAGATGGAAACTGAAAGAAGCTTGTCGTGTATATATGTGTACGCATTTTGTGTGTTTGCATCTGTGTTTGTCCCTGCCACACCATCACTTGACAACCGATGTTGACGTGTTTATACCCCGTAACTTAGCAGCTCGGCAAAAAAGACCGCTAGAATATTAGTAGGCTTACAAAGAATAAGTCCTGGAGTCGATTTCTTCGACTAAACGCTTAAATCCGGTGCTTCAGCATGGCTGTAGTCAAATAGCTGAAACGTGTAAAAGAATAGGAAAATATGTGTGTGTGTGTATATATATATATATATACGACGGGGTGCCCAAAAATAACCGGAAACGATCTCTGTGGGACAAACCCGTTGTTGCTCAGGCTTCCGTTGCTGGAAGCCATTTGAAGCGAGCCTCAGGAATCAGTCGACCAATCGGCGTTGTCAGTTTGTTTTGCAGTGCTTCTTTCATGGTCATCGATTTTTGCGACAGATGAAACAAAGGAGCAGCGTTCTGCCGAGAAATTCTTTTTCTCTGCTGTGGAAAACAGCGACCAAAATAGTTGTCATGCTTGAAACAGCTTACAAGGATGCTGCCATAAGCAAAACACAAGTTTACGAGTGGTTTCCATGCTTTAGGAATGGTCACAACCTCGTTCAGAACGACCGACGACCTCATCAACGAATGAAAACATCATTAAAATTCATAAACAGGTCTTTGGGGGACTGTCACCGAAAAATTGTCCAACTTGCTGGTCTGACTGGTGTGTCCTGGAGTTTGAACGAGGAATTGCGAATGAAAAGAATTGCATCAAAATTTGTACTTCACTTACTCACGGAAGATCAAAAGCAGTCACGACTGAATGTCTATCGTGAACCGAATGAACCGTTGGGAGTTGATCTGGACTTCATTTTCGAAGGTCACTACTGGTGACGAGAGCTGGTGGAATGGAATTTGCAGATGTGGAAGTGACGAAGGCGTTAAAGGGCATCACCTCGCAAGAGTTCTGGCACTGCTTCGAACAGTAGAAAATGCGCCTGGACCGAGACATTGTTTCGAATGGAGAATATTTTGAAGGTAGTAAAAGTGTAAACATGCTAAGCTAAGCAAATAAAATAATATTGCAAAATTCCAATTTCTCCAGGGTACCACATTATATATATATATATATTTATATATATATGGCGTAGGAGTGGCTGTGTGGTAAGTAGCTTGCTTACCA
>NW_026393026.1:0-316 GCF_001194135.2 Octopus bimaculoides | reverse complement strand
ATGTATGTTTGTATGTGTGCGTGCGAGGAGGGAGAGAGTATTTTGAACAGGAGAACAAGTGACATATATTTTATATGTGTGTGTGTATGTGTGTATGTGTGTGTTCATATATATGAAGTGTGTATGCGGGGATTAAAAATCTATCTACCTATCTATCTATCTATCTATCTATCTATCTATCTATCTGTCAGTCTGTCTGTCTGTCTGTCTGTCTGTCTGTTTCTCTCTCTCTCTCTCTGTATATATATATATATGTATATATATATTACGTGCTTCACAGCGTTCGAGACATACACACTTCACGTCTGGCTGTACA
>NW_026393025.1:0-399 GCF_001194135.2 Octopus bimaculoides | reverse complement strand
GTGTTCTGTTTTCATTTTACGTTTTTAATTTATATATATATATATATATAAAAAATTTTTTCAGACTGAGATGAAAAAATAAGGCTGTGAAGATTTTAGAACGTTTATAAATAGGTCTATATACGCACGCTGATAGATGGCCTACGTTGGACTCCTCATTCGCATAACCACCGAACCTGGAGCTTAACTATGGTCTATCCATAGCACTTACTCAGCACTACTTGACACCTTGGGTCTTATTGACACCATCACCTCTCATAACCTATGTATATATACTGCCCTAACTCTTTCAAACGCTTAGTTTTAGAATGGTCACAGCTGATGAAGGAAATGTTCTCTATGTGGCCTCTGTGTTTTCTGTACTGTTTATCATTTTGTCCACGTTTTTTTTGCAACGTC
>NW_026393024.1:0-365 GCF_001194135.2 Octopus bimaculoides | reverse complement strand
CGATTTTACTTTATTTATTTGAGCAATGACCATGTTTTCGTGCACAAAAATTTTACGCTATTTCAGCATGAGAGTGTAACCTAAAATCTCATTCTTTCAGGGTCGATGGAATCAGTGCCAGTTAAGAATTGGTGCCGATGTAATCGACTTGCCCTTCCCCAAATTTTTTAGGCTTACAGTGCAAAGTCTTATTATTACTAGTATTAGTATAAAGATCTTACTAGTTGCATGTAACAGAAGTATCCATCTTGTTTGACATCAACGCGAAGTGAAAAGTAAATAAGCTGTTAAATAAATAGCAGCATCGAAAATTGGAATTGAAAACAAGGAGCTAATGGAAATTATTCTTATAATAATAATCACTG
>NW_026393023.1:0-262 GCF_001194135.2 Octopus bimaculoides | reverse complement strand
AATAATAATAATAATAATAATAATAATAATAATAATAATAATACCCTTCTGTTACTGGCAGGAATACGGGTTCTAGTTGATTGCATCGACACAAGTGCTTGGTTAGTACTTATTTTATCGGATTCTTGGGGTTAGTAGCCCGTGCTCTTAACCTCTACGCCGTGGGTATATGGCGTAGCGGTTAAGGACACCTGGTGAAGGCTGGAGAGTACATCAGCTGAAACGTTGTGTTAACAACAAACAATATGAGGACAAATATCCG
>NW_026393022.1:0-636 GCF_001194135.2 Octopus bimaculoides | reverse complement strand
TTTTTTTTTTTTTGTTACCAAAACACACGCACTATAGATTCATTCTTTATTTGGTAAGAAAAAATGTTGATTTTCTCAAAATATAACAACATTCGTTTCACACGATTCCACATCAGAAATCTTACAAAACAAATACAAGAATGTATGTATATACTAGGTGCGATGGGTAAATTGTCGCCGTTTTATACTTTTAATTTCCTGCATGAGCATTGTTTGTTTTTGATTTTGTCGACTACACAGCACAGTAGGGTGAGATGGGCACCGTCTATAAGAAAAACAGCACTATGACGCAATTCAATCTGCCAAGAATTTGGAAGCGACATGCTGTACTGCTTGGCAATATGAACATTTCAGAGTGTTTGGGTGTCAATCTGAGGACAGTGCAGAGGATTCAGAAAGAGTTGGATGAGTCTAATGGTGATTACAAAGGCACGGCAGCTCAGAAAACTTCTTCTGATGAGAAAGAACTCCTGAATTTGTTGGTGAGATTCAGGCCATGATTGACATCGATCCCTCCAAGTCAAACAGGTCCATCTCTTATCAGGCAGGTAGTGCATGAAAACATTCCGTATTCCTCACATAAGTTGAGAAAGGGCCAATTTTTATCCCAAGTCATCAAGGACAAGAGGAAAGACC
>NW_026393021.1:0-355 GCF_001194135.2 Octopus bimaculoides | reverse complement strand
CCCTGATGAAGGTTTTTGCTGTTAGGTTTGAGGTCGAATATAGTGCAAGGTGGTTTAACACACGGTTGAGCAACGAGGGAGATGTACGTCTACGCCGTTTGTCCGGTTTCCCTGACATAAAGAGCCAGCTCTCAGCTGTAATCTCGCTATACAAGCACAAATGTGGCTGAGTGGTAACAAGTTCACTTCTGAATTACATGGTCCCGTGTTCACTCCTGCTGCGTGGCACATTGGATACGTTTTTTCCACTACAGTCCCGAGCTGACGAAGTGCCTTGTGAGTGGATTTGGTCGAGGAAAACTGAAAGTGTGAGTGAGTCAGTGTGTGTGTGTGTGTGTGTGTGTGTGTGTGTGTG
>NW_026393020.1:17190-18545 GCF_001194135.2 Octopus bimaculoides | reverse complement strand
TCATATACGCACATTTCATTAACAATGATTATTAGTTACATATTGTTCATGAAATAATCAAGATGTATTACAAATCGTCAGAGACATAATATGCTTATGAGTAACATAATGGATTGTAGAATTCTTTGCAGAAGTAACCATCGTGGAGGGTTGTCATATCCACAATGGTTAATTCTCCCAAGGATTTCACGGATGGGTAATGTTACTTATAATGGTTACACGTCTCTGAGAATAAGCAACTTATGTATAGCCGAAAGATTGCACATTCATTTTAGATCCAAGAATTCCACCACACTTCTTAATACCAGATCAACAAATGCATGTATATGGACTAATATATTTTGGCGAGCCGGAGGGTACCACTCACTCCAGATTGAGCAGTTGTCTTGTAGAACTTCGATCCCACTCCGTTGAATTTGTCTACAGCAAAATAGTTTATTTATGACCTGAATAATGCCAAACACATGCTGAAGGACAATTTAATACCAGACTTGGATGAAGGTGACATTTTTCAGCATGACGGAGCTCTATGCCACAGATCTTGTGCAACACAACAGAGTTTGGCTAATGAAGGGGTTACCGTATTAAAAGATTGGCCAGATCAGAGCATTGACTTAAAAATCATAGAGCACATGTGGACAGAACTAAATACAAGAGCACGTCAGAGGAATTCACGCAATCTTGAAGAATTGTAAGGGCTCAGCCATAGTAAATGGCATCTAATACCTATGAAGATGATGAAGGATTTGCATGCATCTCTTCCCAGGCGCATTGAAGCAATTATTCAAGCTAAGGGAATCCAACTTCTTGAAATGAACATTATGTAATAAATTTTCATTATAGTCATTTTTTTGTTTTAAAACATTGTATCTTGATTGATTTATGTGAGGTGGTCGAAAACTCTTGCACGGCCATTTTTTTTGTGGTCGTCTTGCATCTTCCCATCACATTCAGAATCCCTACTGCAAAATATAATGATTAGGTATGGAAATGATTCCAACAGGGCCAATGTTTCATCTCTAAAAAAACGCAATGCGAAACATCCACTTATAAGTCGGAAATTTGCAGAAATTTACAATAGTTTAAAGTGACCGAAGATTTTTGCACGTTATTGTATGTACATATACGTATATAGCTTTACGTAATACTCGTTCAATTAACTGAGCACAGTGCACACTGGAAATAAAACGCAGGCTAATGGAGTGTATCGTGTTATTTACTTTAAATTTATACCTGAAGAACTCTCGTAGGAAAGACGCAGGTGTACGTGTGTAGCGTTTAATATTTTAATCAAATTACATATACATAGGCATACATCATCGATGTATTATATATATATATATATATATATATAT
>NW_026393020.1:16071-17024 GCF_001194135.2 Octopus bimaculoides | reverse complement strand
TGATCCGATGTCTGTTGTCGGAAGTTTCAGATGCTGAAATTCATCGAAGGCTTTTAGCACAATTGGTTAATGGTTTCAAAGGTCTGAGCGGCCGTGTTGAGCGTGCATTGTCATGCAACAACAAATATTTTCTTCGACATTTGGTGCGAATTGCTGGCTTCAGTTTGCTCGCCAGCAAAGCACTGTATCTTGCACTGTTCGTATATCTCTTTTTCATCTAGTCTTCTAATATAGCCCCGTCAGAGTCCCAAAAAGGGTTAGCATCACTCTTCCCATGGAAGACTGAATTTTGAATTTCTTCGAAGCTGGTGAGCCAGGATGTTGCCATTCCATACTCTGTCTTTTGGATTCTGCCCTGTAATGATGGACCCGCGTTTCATCACCTGTGACTATTCTGTTCAAACATTCTCATCTCTTAAATATAGAACTGAACGAGAAAGCTGTTCTACTGAATTTTTTTATTTTCAACATTAATTGAAGCAAAGGTAATGCACTTTATTAGAAACATAATAACAAAACGATTAATGTGAGACACAAGAAGAAAAGAAAACCGGACGATGAGGAAAGAAGTCAGTGAAAATGTTACTTTTGCGTGGCGAAAGATTTCAACGTATCAATCAACAATGAAGTAAGTAATTGATTAAAGAGCGATAATAAATCGAACTGTAATTGTTGTTGATATTAAGGCTTTCAACGTACAGCAAAATGCATTAAAAAAACCTTGCAAAATAAAGAGGAAGGAGATATGTAAATGTGTGTGTGTGTGTGTGTGTGTGTATGTGTGTGTGTGTGCGTGCGCGCGTGTATGTGCGTGTGCGTGTTTGCGTGTGTGCGTGTATTTATGCGTGTGTACTTATATCGATAAATACAGATATATCAAACATACCGATTTATCTGTCCCAGTGATTTCCTCTCTCTCTCTCTCTCTCTCTCTCTCTCTCTCTCTCTCTCTC
>NW_026393020.1:13399-14212 GCF_001194135.2 Octopus bimaculoides | reverse complement strand
ATATATACATGTGTGTGTGAATGTGTTTGTCCCGCGCCACCACCATCATCGCTTCACAACTGATGTTGCTGTATTTAGTCCCGCAACGTAGTGCTTCGGCGAAAAAAGACATGAACACATGTAGATGCTCGTACACCTGAATACTTTGGACATGCAAGCATACACACACACACACACACACACACACACACACACACACACACACATGTAAATGCATATATAGACACACGAATAGAGTGAGTACTGTGCTAGCAAAGAATAATTCCTGGGGTCGATCTGTTCGACTAAAGGCGGTGCTGCTTCATGGCCGCAGTCAAATGACTGAAACAAATAAACGAATTTAAAAGAATATATATATACACACAAGATTTACAGAATGGAGTAGATGAGAAAAGGCTTCATATATTTCATAGCGAACGGAACCTCAGAAGCGTAAATGTCCAGGCGAGGTGTATACCGCTGGCTAATGTTCGGGCCAAGTGTACCTTGTTTACATTGCCGCAAAGAGGTACGTCTTGACACATGGTACATTCAACCAGGGTTTTATTGTTTCAGTTTATCGTACTTCAATACGAAAGACACTCCACAACATTCTGACTCAATAATCCAATATTGCCTCAGACTGACCCCAGACTTCATTCTTTGTAATCCTAGTACTTATTCAATCGGTCTCTTATGCCGAATCGCTAGTTTGCAGGGAAGTAAACACACCAACGTCGGTTGTCACGCGATGGTGGTGGGAAGCACATACAGACACCAAGACACACACACACACACACACACACACACACACATACATATATATATATATAT
>NW_026393020.1:12166-12783 GCF_001194135.2 Octopus bimaculoides | reverse complement strand
AGAACGAGAGGGGTAAAGAGAGATACGTAGTAGTAAACAGAGGAAGAACGAGAGGGGGAAAATGATAGAGGAAGAGAAAGAGAAAGAGATAGAGTAGCGTCGGAAAATATAAAGTTGTGATAACTACTTGCAAATTGGTGACGCTGCGTTCGGTCATGTAAAAACAAATAGTAAATGAGTATACGCATATATACGTACAGGTATGTGCATACCGACATCCACCTGTATGTATAAGTGCATATCTGGGTACAGGACATTGGACGCATCGTTAAAAGGGCTCTTCCCATGGACCGCAAATTAAATTTGTATACACAAATTAAACCTTGCCATGGAGGAATGTAGTGGCGGACAAAAAACAAGACAGGAAAACAAACAGAAAAGGCTATACGGCCAGACGGGAAAAATTATGTGTGTATGAACTTGAAAGTGGAGACGAAGTAAGTTCGCGTGTTTGCTCGGGGATAGCCAAGGAAGAAAAGGATTATTGACCGGGTGCTTCTTTCACTTTCCGTCTACCAAATCCACTAACTAGGCATTGGTCAGCCTGAGGCTATAGCAGAACACACTTGCCCAAGGTACCACACAGTAGGACTGAACCCGGAACCATGTGGTTGGGA
>NW_026393020.1:8141-9813 GCF_001194135.2 Octopus bimaculoides | reverse complement strand
CATGTATGCATATACAATATGCATATATATATACATACATATGCATTTATATGTATACACTCATATCTATGCATATATAGTAGTGCTGGTGTGTGTGTGTGCGTGTATGCGTATGCATGTACGTGTGCGTGCGTGCGTGCGTGCGTGTGTGTGTGTGTGTGTGTGTGTGTGTGTGTTCGTGTGTGTGCGTATGTGATATTCTCATGTATATATATTTGTGCGCTTCAGTGCTTCTATATGTCGGAGGTTCTGAATGAATACAACACCAAACATGTATATGCGCGTGAGTTTGTACGTACAGATGTACACAACCACATCTATAGCAATATAGAAATGTCTGTGTGTGTTATGCATGTAAGTATATATTTATACATACGGACATGCCAACCAATGCATGCTAGGGTGCGCATAGGTATGTAAGATTAATTTTTCATTCTTAGCGTGCAAACTAGTTGTATGAAAAATGTAAATATATTGCTTAAAATCCCAATGCAAGGTAAGTCCTATAAGCTGACACAAAACCTTTTGTAGTGGAATCTAATATGAATACAACAGAGGAACATCTATAAAATGTGAGGAAATGAAGGGTGAAGAAAGTAGAAATTGAAAATAAGAATGGTAAAAAATAAAAATGCATAAACATAGTTTGTAAACAAAGAAATTGCAATTCTTAGTAAGCATATACATAGAGACATTGACTTATATACATACATATATATATATATACATATGCAAATATATACTTATACATACATATTTATGTATATATATATATATATATATACATGTATGTAAGTAGCCATATGTAAATTGATTCATACAAGTAAAACAAGCGGACGAAGAATTTCAATACTGTTCGTATGTTAAAAGGCATATTTCTTGTACGTACGCCCGTTTCGTTACACATGTATGCATTTATATGTATGAGTATTTATACATGTATAACGCATATACACACTCGTGTATGTGCGTGTGTATATGCATTTCAAGATATATCTGTATAAGCTGAAAATAAGATTGCAGCAGGAAAAACAGCACGTGCTGTCAATAACCGTTTGAAAGGATACGCACTACTTGAAACGAGAGTAAAATCAACTGAGCACAAGAAAACAAATGAAAGTTGAAGAAACAAACACAGCTAAGTAACCGCCGTTTCACTGATGCATCAAAACTAAGAGGATTATCTCCCCCTGCAACTTGTATTGGCCGGGATGAGTCGCTACATTCTTCTAACATAATTTAGAACGACGTGGCACAATTTACTGGAGTAGGGTGCAGAGAGAAAAGAAATAAGATATGAAAACTGGTTTGGCATTCAATAAATATCGATTATTATAAAGATGCTCAAGAAACATTACATGCTTACTGCACCCATCCCTCTATATACCCCTCCCTCTTCGTATACATACATACATACATACATACATACATACATATATATATATATTCATATATATACATATATATGCGTGCATGTATCTGAGTGTTTGTGTATACATGCCTATATGCATGGCTGTCTTTCTCCTCTATTCGCATATCTACTATATATTTGTCAATATATCTATTTTTCTTGCCATCGCTATGAATATGTATATACCTATCTATCTATCTTTCACCTCCTCTCACTCACTCTCTCTCTCACTCTCTGCCTATGGATATATATATATATATA
>NW_026393020.1:6898-8131 GCF_001194135.2 Octopus bimaculoides | reverse complement strand
AGATAGATAGATAGATAGATAGATAGATAGATAGATAGATAGATAGATAGATAGATAGATAGATAGATAGATAGATTTAATCACATATGTATCATTTAATTATACATACATATATATGTATATATATATTATTTATATACATATGCATACATATATCCATATTTCTGTCTATATATATATCTCTTTATATAGAAATCGTTCTATGTATCTATCTACCCGAATCAAAGCAAGACTGACAGTTATATGGAGAGAGCGAAAGGTCTTTGAAAGCTGCAGGAATTATACGCAATACCCATGTCAAAAGCATAACCTATAACTTAGTTCCGTCTTTACTGATAGCGAGTCCTATCAATCTTGCATTAAGGCGTCCACACGTGCAACTATTAGGTCGTAAAAATGCACTTCCAGTGAACTGCACAATCTATCGACATATATGTTATCATGCATATGTACATTCGTGTATGAATCTATGTGTGTTTGTAAATGGCTGCATGTGTGTCTGAAAATATGTATACCTATGTGTATATATATATACACATACATATATATATATATAGATACACATATACATATATAAATATTCATATTCATATATATTTATATAATATATATGTACATAGATGCACAGACTCATACACGCATATATAAATGAATGAATATATGTATAGGTGTATACATACGTGTATAAATATATAAATATACATATGTATGTTTATATTTATACATATATATATATTTATATACATATATATATATATATATATATATATATATATATATATATATATATATATATATATATATATATATATATATATATATATATATATATATATATATATATACATATATATATATAGATACATATATATATATGTATATACACATATATATATGCCTACATATACAGACGCATACACGCATATATAAAAGGATAAATATACGTGTGCGTCTGTGTATGTGTGTGTGTGTGTGTGTGTATGTGTGTGTATGTGTGTGTGTGTGACACTCCTGTGTGTATGTGCACAGGTAGGTGTATGAATGAGCGAATGTGACCGAACGTTCGCATATAATGAATGAGCCAATAAGATAGATGTAAGCTTCTTGGTTTTGGAGTGTAAAAGACTGTAGAATCTTTGACACAGACTCGAAGACTTTTTTAACGATTCAGGCATTGACTTATAAAAGTAAAAATGATAGATCCACAGGGACAAAGCTCGTTTGAACATATAT
>NW_026393020.1:4624-6425 GCF_001194135.2 Octopus bimaculoides | reverse complement strand
CTCTCTCTCTCTCTCTCTCTCTCTCTCTCTCTCTCTCTCTCTCTCTCTCTCTCTCTCTCTCTCCTTCGCCTTCTCTCATCCTCCCTTCACAGGAACACATGCAAACACACACAGAAACACATGCAAACAACTACGCACACATATATGTGTGCGTATGCGAGTCTGAGTTTTGGGGAATTATATGAGATAGATAGAGGAAGAGAGAGAGAGAAACAAACTGACAGACAGACAGACAGACAGACAGACAGACAGATAGATAGATAGATAGATAGATAGATAGATAGATAGATAGATAGATAGATAGATAGACAAACTGACAGACAGACAGATAGATAGATAGGCAGACACACAGACAGACAGACAGACAGACAGAAAGATAGATAGATAGATAGATAGATAGATAGATAGATAGATAGATAGATAGATAGATAAATAGATAGAGAAAAAGAGACAGACAGACAGACAGACAAACAGACAGAACTCATTATATTATGCTTTATAGCAGAGATTCAGTGCTAAGAATTTTGTCCAGTATAAGTTTCATGAAATGTATTATGCAGTGTCTCGGTGCGCATCTATTGAATCCGTTCAATATGCTTATAGAAATACAAGAATGTTATAAACATGAACCTTTCTACACAGATATTGATATCTCAGATTTTGTGCAATGCGTTCCTCGTCAATGAAGCACAAATGGTTTGTAGTCTAACAGATCTATTTCGATCAATTTGACAATCCTCACTACCGTATCTTTATCCCCTCCAGACGAATAAATCAGATTTGCCAGCCAACAAAATTCTTTCTGTCTTGAAGACGAACGCATACTTTAACCTACTTTTCAAAATTTACCAATCTGTCAATATTCGGAAGCGCGAAATAAAGAAGCATGAACTTCGCAGTCTCTCTGCAAAACCCATGCATTTTCGACCTTTTATTTAAATCATTTTCGTTTTGAAATATTCTTTTTCAACTCGTTCAAAGAAAGTTAGCAGCACAGACAACGAAAATTGCAATGTCCGTAAGGTATGGAATGACTTAGTTTCTAACATTAAAAATTAAAAGCAACATAGTCTTCTTTCTCTTAGTGACAATACAGTATCATATTTTCTTTTAGGTTTCTTAAACTTATAAAGTCGTAAAACCTTATTATAAAAGAATTCTCCAGGCCAATATACTGTCTGAGAACAATAGTACTGTTAAAATGAAATTTAACATAGTACATCTAAATTTTCGAAAGACAATTACATAGGCCAGGGTCACCAAACTTTTTTCACAGCAGGTCAAATAACTGAGAGAATGACAAGTGCGGACCGCATAACCATTTTGTTCTATACAATACAGTGAATACACAAAAAATAAAGATAACCAACATATTTACTTACCAAAAAGTTATCAAAGAAGGCGACGTTAGCAACAAGATAGTTTTATCACACCCAGTGTGCACATATCCGAATCTCATAAACTAAAGAGCAAAAAAAGGTTTGTAAGATTTGTGAAACTGGCGTTTAGCTTTTAAGGCATCATCAATATTTGCTTTGGAATTGCTGCATCCAACCAAGAGAATTGCTTTCAAATGTTTATCAGTCAATCTTGTTCGATGGGCTGACATCACACACTTCATTTTTGAAAATGTTTGCTCACAGATATAAGTTGTTCTAAACACTGATGCCATACTGGAGGCAAATGCGTAGTTTGGTGACCCTTGACTTAGACAAATAAAACCAAAAGACTGCGTTTTAGCGTAAAACGTTTGAAGAAACTAAGTTCTTAGAATAATATCCTCCTTCCTGTTCCTACCAAA
>NW_026393020.1:3479-4363 GCF_001194135.2 Octopus bimaculoides | reverse complement strand
CTGGTGTAAAAAATTCTGGGGGTCGCTGATATGTAAGAAGGGATCGTACATGTACATAAGTGCATCAGTATACAAACACTCACACACACATACATATACATACATATGTGTATATATATATATATATATATATATATATATATACACACACATGCATCAACAACGGTAGCGGTTGAATCCATCAACGGTAGCGGTTAAGTCCATCATTTCGTTTATTGCAGCAGCTTCCAAGCTTCACCACTAAATCAGTTCTCAACTAATTGCAAACTGTTAACAGTTTTAAAGAGGACATCTCCTCAGCTACAATTTGGCATAAATAGTTTGAGTTTTGGTTCAGTAGAAAAAAAATTACACCAAAATATCTGCGACCTCAAGGGGGTAGTAAGGCACCTATTCATCTTCAATTAGCATATTTTTTTAATTTTAAAATGAATGTATACTTTTTTTAGGCTTAAATGATAGAAAAATGCATGAGAAATTCAGAATCGTTAGTCGCATTGAACAAAAATTAGTAGAAAAATGTTATGAGGTGAAATATCATGAAATTCATTGTCAGTAAGTGAGGAAGTAAGAAGTAACGCCCCAAGCAATAATGTTAAGATGAGAATCTATTTCTAAAATGAATGTTCATATTCTAACGCGGCGATTTGGCAGAAACGCTAACGCTCCGAGTGAAATGCATAACGGTATTTGTCTGTCTTTTCGTTCTGATTTATTTTACCTTATACTATATATTATACATATTATATATGTGTGTGTGCGTGTGTGAGAGTGTTTATGTATATGTAGGCATATATGTCTATATCTTTCTATCTATCTATCTATATTTATACATACACACACACATATATATTTTTACAGATATATATATATATATATATATA
>NW_026393020.1:1286-3356 GCF_001194135.2 Octopus bimaculoides | reverse complement strand
ATAACAATTAGACTGAGCTGCACATTACTTAAATGTTCCTGGGCATAGGACACGTGCACCTTGTCAAATAGTCAGATGTTCGGACACGTAGACAGTGTACCAACGTCTGACAACTCTAATGCAACAGTTTGTCAAGAAAAGCGGAATGGAGAAGCTCATGCAATGTGTAAATGTTCGCCACTACGATCTTCAGACCCAGATTGTCTTCTTTTGATAATATAGAGGGCTACATGTACACAGTGGAACGGGTTTATTTATTTATCTGAAGCTATGTTTTTCGTTGTAAGTTTTACATTGTTGTTTGTTATGGATGCTCTTTATAATTGCCGTTCATTGTTTATTTTATTTTTTATACTTTGAAATTCTCTATTATATATCTTTTCGGATTCCGTTCATCTGAACTTGTTTTTGTTCAGTTTGTTGGTTTCATTTGTTTGTTTTCTTATTTTGTTCCAGAAATTACTTCTTGTATGTCGTTCCCGTTAGTTAGTTCAGTGGTCGATCTTTCGCTATTTGATTAATTGCATAATCGTTTCCTGTTTTGCTACGAGCTTTTATGCCTGAGTTGTTTATTTGTTTTATAACTATTCTTTCCATGTTTCTCCATTTGTCCTGTAGCAGCTTGTTGGCTGCTTCACTTATATCTTATTTAGTGATTCTTTACTATATAAATCGATATTTTTTTATCTGAATTTGCTAAAGATGTTTTTGATATATTCTATGGGGATCGGTTGATTTTATAAATGGTGACTCTAAACTATCATTCTTTTTCGTGGCTAATTAGTTTTGTTGTTACCTTGGTGACTGTATCGATGTTGCTCTATTGTTATTTCCGCTGATGTTCTGTCATCGAAAATTTATCTTGTTCCCAATAAAGCCAGAAATCTTTTTTTTTTTTTTTCAAAAAAAAAGTAATTTATTTTGGTGTTGGTAACGTGAAACTAACTCATATCTTCTGATCAGTCAGAAAGACATTCTTGCCTAATTACATCATACTGTTGTACACGAGTTGCAAATACTGAAAGAATTAATATAAGGAGCGGGTCTCTATCATTACCCAGCTCATATTTATATTTAAATAATTTTCTTCATCAAGCCGAAAAGGCCATTTTATTGAAATGTCAATATATATATACATATATTTTAAATTGTGGAACAAGTATGTGTGTTGTGCGTATCTGGCTTTAAACTCATCACTTACAAGCCTTATATAGTATTAACCATTTATCCTTGCTCCTGTATTGTAGATTACTTCAAGTGAGGCAATTAGCATTTATGGCTTCGATCTAATGCAATTGTATTTGCTTTAAGTTATCGAGCTGGGATTTAAAATATAATATTGTATGTGGTTAGGATGCTGTTTATTGTTTCTTGTTTAGTTGTAGCTAACTTGAGCGTCGTTCCAGTTGAATAGCATTTAGTATCTACAGCCATTTGGGGGACATTCTATCTATCTTACGAAATTCATTTTTTCTTAATGAGGATGCGTGATTAAGACTCAACCAGTTTATCAGAGAAATTCCTAACAAAGATTACTGGAATTTTCAAATTCATAATTTCAGCTATAATCCAAAACTAATTTACGAAATTGGATTGTTCAAATAACACTTTGCAGTGCAGTTTCAGGCAATGGAAATATATGTGTGTTTGTGTCTTCGATATTACTTTATAACCTGATTTGATTATCCGGGTGCTTATAACCAGTGGAGTTAAGTTAGTACTTTCTTTCTCATCCGTTGATGACAGTATCGGGCGCATATAATTTTTTATTACCGGAAATATCTATTCTGCGTCGACAGAAGATATAGATTATGCATACGTATTTATTCTACTGTATATATATGTATGTATAACTTGATTGTTTTTTTTCTTCAAGTACCTCTCCTCGTCTTAGCTCTACTTCTTTATCATTATATTATCGCTCTAAACCTGACGTTTTATTTACTTTTATTAGATAAACGCTTTGCACACATAAAAAAATTAAATCCGATGAAGATAACTTCGTGACAATCCGGCGAACAAAACAGTCAAATAAAACTTCGTTCATGTCCTGGTGATATCATATTTATT
>NW_026393018.1:0-290 GCF_001194135.2 Octopus bimaculoides | reverse complement strand
TATATATGTATGTATGTATGTATATATATATGTCTTTTATTTCTTATTTGTTTCATGGTAGGGCACCACCTTTAAGAGTTTTACTCGAACAGGGCCTACTGTTAATTTCAGCCTTTAACTTATTCTATCGGACTCTTTATATATATTTACCTCACACATCAGAAGAGCCTGAGGATACAGGATCCATCAGGGGTCTGCGAAATTTACAGTGGCACGGAATCCAAACCAGACTGTATTGATTATTGCGTGTGTATATATATATATATATATATATATATATATATATATAT
>NW_026393017.1:1774-2032 GCF_001194135.2 Octopus bimaculoides | reverse complement strand
TATATATATATATATATACACACGCACATACATGTATGTGCACTTGATTATGTTATACATACACATATATGCGTGTGTGTGTATGAATGTATGTGTGTGTATATGAATGTATGCATATGAATATGATGCATTAAATATATATTAATTATGTATATAGATAGATATATTGAATATATATTGTATACATACAAGATATATATATGTATACATATATATATATATATATGTGTGTAATATATATATATATGTAATATATAT
>NW_026393017.1:1602-1764 GCF_001194135.2 Octopus bimaculoides | reverse complement strand
TATATATATATATATATGTGTGTAATATATATATATATGTAATATATATACATATATATATTATATATGTATATATAGATAGATATATGCGTGCATGTATATATGTGTATGTATGTAAACAGTGCAACATCTATATATATATATATATATATATATATATAT
>NW_026393017.1:0-768 GCF_001194135.2 Octopus bimaculoides | reverse complement strand
TTATTATGTTTATGTTTTTTGAATATTATTATCATCATTATATTTTTAATTTTATCATCATCAACATCATCATCATCATTATTATTATTATTATTGTTATAGTTGTTGTTTCATATAGTACCACTATTGTTGTTATTGGTAACTATTATCATTATATCAGCATTATTATTTCTATTATTGTTGATATATCTTTATTATTATTTTCCTCCTCTTCCTCATCATCATCATCACCACCACAAACTTCATCATAAATATCATGATGATGATGATCATCATCATCATCATCGTCATCTTTATCATCGTTATCACCATCAGCAGCATTATCATTATTGTTGTTATTATTATTATCATTATTACCATTATTATTATTAATATCATTATTATCCTCCTCATCTTCATCATCATCATTATCATCACTGTTATTTATGCTTATAGATCTTATTTTGATTTTATTATATCATTAACTAGATTTTTTTTTGTTGCATTTTTCTTAGTTTTCTTTGTTATTTTTGCTTATCAATTTCAGTCTTCATTTTTTTGCTGATTATTTTTTAATGACTTATAGTTGCTGTTGTTATTTTTGTAAATATATGTCTAGCTCTTGAATATATTGGCAACTTTAATATAATAATATATGTATGTAAATAAATACATACACATGTGTATATTTATACATATACACATCACTCATGTATATACATATACATATACATATACACATCACTTGTGATATAGCTATATCTGTTTCTATCTATCTGTCTATCTATA
>NW_026393016.1:0-563 GCF_001194135.2 Octopus bimaculoides | reverse complement strand
GTGTGTGTGTGTGTGCGTGAGTGTGTGTGTATGTGTGCGTAAATGTATGTGTGTATCTATGTTTAATAATACAGGTGCATAAGACGGATAAAGTTGTAATATATGTGAAGTTTACAGCGTCTGCTGGAATCTGTAGAGATGTAATAGCTACAAATCATGCATATAGTGTGAAGAAAAGTATTTATGGTCAAGTGTTTCGAAACTTACAATTTCTTTAGTTTGGTTATAAATTTACATTTGTATCTATAATAATTTGTGCAACTGATGTAATGCTAGTAAGTCTGTAAATTATAGTCTAGAAAAACTAGGGATTTCAGGCAAAACAAAAGAGATCTCTATCTCATATTCCGCAAATTTGTAAGAGGAATAGTAAAAGTCTACATAATTTTTCTAAAGTTCAGTTTCTAAATGGTTATAGTTATTGCTATCTAAATTCTAGCTTTGTTTCTTTCTGATGTGGATTCCTATTTTATAAGTACATGCCGAAATATTTTAAAATATACGAATACATACATATATATGGAGTGGCTGTGTGGTAAGTAGCTTGCCTACCAACCACATGG
>NW_026393015.1:0-1523 GCF_001194135.2 Octopus bimaculoides | reverse complement strand
ATACATACGCATTTATATATATATACATTTATATATATAAATTAAAAATGTATATTTATAAACTTACATAAGTACATATACATGTACGTCAATTATGTAATAGCATGAAATTAGATACCCGATAGTAAGATTTCAAATAAAGTTGCCTCGAAAAGGGCTGTAATGCATGCCCAGAGTATACAGAACATAGGAGGAAATACTAATAAGGTATGTATACTAAAATTGTGAAGCATGTTACTTAATAACAGGTTAATAAGATATGAGATAACAATTCAAATTGAATAACTCTGAAAAAGGTTTTTGTGCGTTCCCAGAGAATATTACCCTCAGGGGCGCTTTTGTTGCAATAGTCATGAAATAAGTGAAATAAGTGGATCTATTCTTTAGGAAAATACTATTTACTTGCTTAAGGGTTGTACTAGATAAATTGCAAAAATAACTCTAGCAATCGAAATACTAAGAAATAAATATACTCAATTTCATTTTTACCAAATATTTTAGGGAAATGAATGGATTATTTCCGTTGGCTATATATAAAAATGCCTTCCAGGGGCGAATGGGTTATTTCCCTTGATTTTTAAAATAAAATATATTAGCTATATATAAGGATGCCACCCAGGGGCCCTATTATCGAATTTTTCAACAATCTGAGTATGACATGAGGTTTCCAGACGTAAGTTCTATTCACGTGTCACGTTTCATCAGAATCGATAAAACGATGTAGGATGAGTTAGCTAACAACTCCAAACACACCCACAGACAGAATTTTCCACATATAAAGTAGATATACATTGATATATATATATATATATATATATATATATACACATTTATATAGTGTGTGTATATATATATCAATGTATATATATGCGTATATATAAGTGTATACATACATATACACATATGTGTGTATATATATTTGTTGTGTGTATATATATATTTTCATGTATATATATATATATATATATATATATGTGTGTGTGTGTGTGTGTGTGTGTGTGTGTGTGTGTGTGTGTGTGTGTGTGTGTGTGTGTGTGTGTGTGTGTGTGTGTGTGTGTGTGTGTGTGTATAGAAATGCATATATATATATGTATATATATATATATATATATATATATTTATATATATATATATGCATATATATATACATGTTATATATGTTATATATATATATAACGACCCTCCAAGTTTGTTTACGTTCGGTTTCCTTGTATTTCTCCACTGTCCAGTTTTTGTTCCCAACTTTGTTCCTCCGTGAATTTTATTTTGGTACTTATGTGAGCAACTGTGTCTTCGAAGACTCGTATTGTCGTTCAATGCTCGAAATAAGGAATAGATGAGCAGCCGGCAACTGATATAGGGTCGTTCTTTATGTTACTTGTCCTGTTTTCCATTTGTTTCTCTCGTCGTTTGCGTATTGAACTCATTTGTTTTCCTATTTCATTTTGTTTACTGTTGGTGACATCCTGTACCATATATGAATATGTGTGTGTGTGTGTGTGTGTGTGTGTGTGTGTGTGTGT
>NW_026393014.1:0-449 GCF_001194135.2 Octopus bimaculoides | reverse complement strand
ATGTTTTTATTTTTATTTTATATCATTTTCAATTTATTTCAATTATTTCAGTATTTATTTTCATTTATTTTTATTATATTATTACATTATATTATTATTTTTATCATTTTGTTTTTGTCTGTATATCTTACCTTTGTCTGAATATTTTTATTATTTCTATTTTTATTAATATTCATTATTTACTTTTACTTATTTTTATATTTGTATTTTATATTTTAATATTTTTATATACTTTATTTTATTATGATTATATTTAAATAAAATTATTAACACACACACAAATAACTAAACATACTATCATCTACTTGGTCTGTTGGAGTATCTCAACCGATCAACATGTAGCTTCCTTAATGTCCTTTCGCCCTGATGCTATTTTGCTCTAAATCTTTAAAATGCAATCTTATTTTATTCTATATGTTTGTAATTTGTATTGAGTGTAAATTGAAACA
>NW_026393013.1:500-1114 GCF_001194135.2 Octopus bimaculoides | reverse complement strand
CAAACACACCAGCATTGGCTGTCAAGGAATGGTGGGGGGACAAACACACACACACACACACACACATATATGTGATGTGCTTCTTCCAGTTTCTTTCTACCAAATCCATTCCCAAGGATTTGCTTAACCTGAGACTATAGTAGAAGACAAGATGGGACTGACATGCATACGATCGATGTAGTTCTCAGGGAAATCCAACACAGAACACAGAACATGATAAGCTGGTCCACTGAATTACAGGTATGACTCATTTCTGCCAGCTGAGTGAGCTGAAGTAAAGTGGAATAGAGTGTCTTGCTGAAGGATACAATATGCCACTGGGAACCCAACCCTCATCCTTACAATTATGAGCTGAATCTCCTAACCAGGAGCCACACACCTATAAAATAACAACATAACAGGATAATCAACCAACATCTAATCTGTTGTCCCCCAGACATTGCCAGGCAACTATTTCAACCCTGGATAAATCACCAAGAAAACTGGTTCCAAAATAAAAGACTGCCAAACCCTAACTGATTTCTTAGCAGCAAACCCCATGGAACATCAGACAACTGACCCGCTACACTTAAACCCACAGAGATATCTCACATGCAAGAGACAAAACTACCAGG
>NW_026393013.1:0-490 GCF_001194135.2 Octopus bimaculoides | reverse complement strand
CAACTGACCCGCTACACTTAAACCCACAGAGATATCTCACATGCAAGAGACAAAACTACCAGGAGATACCTACAAGTGCAGGTGTGTAGCTTAGTGGTTAGAGGGCTTAGAGGATTACAACTTAACACATGTATATTATCATTTATTAAATTGCATTCAATTTGCCATGCATTATTCGTTTCATTATCCATCATCTTTTCCTTCAATTTTCAGGTACATTGAAGACCCTTTATTTGTCATTGCTTCAATCAACGTGAATAAAGTGTCTGCCAAAAAGTTCTGCTGAGAAGATCGAAAGGAAACTTTATCTACAAAACACACAGAGAAGGTGCAGCAATGAAGGCCTAACAGTGGTGGACGAACATAACCCCTTAAAGACTGACACTTTCAAAGGTGGCTCTGCATGTGTGTGAGTGTGTGTGTGGGGTGTGTGATAGTGTTTTTGTTGAGTTGAAGTGGGATTTAAAGGGTGTAAACGAAGAGGCTACCA
>NW_026393012.1:0-326 GCF_001194135.2 Octopus bimaculoides | reverse complement strand
CCAACGGAGCATACTGGCTTCATTCCTTGCGAGCTTACGTATGTCCTATACATACATATGCATATCTTGGGCATTTTTAAACCTAGCAGAGCCCATCCTTCTCCAAGTGTGGTCACAATCAAGTTCTTCCAGAGAGACAGACACACAGAGGAAAAGAGTGAAAGAAAAAGTTGGTCCCAGGATAGAACCATCATGCTGGTATTTTATCAATATTTATTAAACCTGAAAGAATGAAAAGCAAAGTTGAAGTTGGCAAGAATTGAACTCTGAATGATAACTACTAAGCAATTAACCTGATATTCTAACAACCTTGCCAACTGGTCACC
>NW_026393011.1:0-225 GCF_001194135.2 Octopus bimaculoides | reverse complement strand
TAAACGATGATGATGATATACATGTATATATATGAAATTAAAGGGACAATCTAATATTATATCTTACATCTCTTTTATCAAATGAAAAATTATATTCTCCTTTTACTGTTATTTCTTTGTAACTGGAATTTGTTCACTTTTCTCTTCTTTTAGTGTGCACCACTTGTTGACACCGTGTCATGTTGTTGTTTTTCAATGATGAGTCAAACAAGCAGATTTTACTTG
>NW_026393010.1:0-322 GCF_001194135.2 Octopus bimaculoides | reverse complement strand
AATTTAGAGTTTCAGGGTAAGTCCCAGATAGTGTGCCTTCATCGCACCTTCAGCACTTATGGCTACCAGGTGTCATCAGCAATACTGTGTGTTCGTTATTGGATGTTATCCGCAAATCCGAGGTGCACGTACAGCCTATTTTAAAAGATTGATACGGAAGACGGAGTGTAACTAGAAGAATTTATTAGTACAGTGCAGAATGAAGCTGAAACGATTATTGTGCTAATAAATGCTTCTAGTTACACTCCGTCTTCCGTATTAGTCTCTTAATATGTATATATATATACTCTTTTTACTCTTTTACTTGTTTCAGTCATTTGAC
>NW_026393009.1:0-526 GCF_001194135.2 Octopus bimaculoides | reverse complement strand
TAATAATTATATTAATACCGTTAATGTAGGGATTAGTTTACAGATTTTGTTTCTTTATATATATTTTCACTTCTCATGTTTATGTTTCTTCCTTGAATGATTTTAGGTATTTTCTTAGGGATTTGACCTGATGAGTGACTGATTTTTAGGATAAAATCATTTCCCCGTTCTAATGAACTTGGATAGAATTTGCTTATGATTTTATATATATATATTACTATTATTATTATTATTATTATTATTATTATTATTATTATTATTTTATGTTTGACTTTTGTTTTGCATTTGTACAAGTTGGATCCAAGTCTCACCCAGAGACCTCAAGAGACAACAGGTTAGAAGTTCATGTAGGTGTTATGCCTAGGGTACCATATATTTGGATTTGTACAGTTTTGTTCAAGTGAATGTTTAAGAAACCATAAGAAAATGATGTGTTTGCTTTAAAATTTGAAATCCGGATCCGTTCGTGCTGCAGATTATGGTGAGAGGGATAACTTCCCTTGGCAAACAGGACACAGTCGTGTGT
>NW_026393008.1:0-328 GCF_001194135.2 Octopus bimaculoides | reverse complement strand
TTCGGACAAGGAAATTATTTGGAGGCCATCGAGAAATATGACAAAGCTATTGGTAAGTGACTGTTATTGATCAGTAATATCACAAATGTCATCTGTATATAGGTAGTATACATACCTTGCATATCTAGTGTGTATATAGGGGAATCTTTAATATATACACCTCACATATAATGTGTATATACTGGTGAGATCTCTAATATACACCTCTCATATCATTATCAGTGTTTTATAACCTGCTGATCTCCTGGGGCCAACCTTTCTAATCACTTGCTACAACATACAGGAATACAATCTCCCTGTTCTAAGACAGAGCACACACACACACATA
>NW_026393007.1:0-465 GCF_001194135.2 Octopus bimaculoides | reverse complement strand
TGCATATTGCTCTGTATGCAATTATGCATCCTAGTCGCTGCACTTTCATCTAGGGTACATCACTTACGACATTTTCAAAGTGAACTAATTCAAAGAGGCTTCCTGCATTGATATTCAGTTGAAGGTGACAGCGTTACTTTTTAAATCCAATGGAATTCTGGTCTTACAATCACCTCTACTGGTATATATCAGATTAAGTAAAAAGTATCGAACGTTTTGACCCATGAAAAATTCGTACCGGATTTTTGCAGAGCTCTGAATTTTTAAAAACTTTTTTAAAACTGATAAGACAGACAAAGACTTGCCCAAATGCATCAATAAATTAACATTGTTTTTTTTTTTTCACCGTTGTTACAATCATCTGAAATGGAATTGTCAAAGCGCGATATTCGAGCAATTTTTCTATCCAACTTCAAAAAAGGACGTAAAGCAGCTGAAACTACTCGCGAGATCAACGAAACGTTT
>NW_026393006.1:0-625 GCF_001194135.2 Octopus bimaculoides | reverse complement strand
TTTAAATGTGGCTGACCCCTAAGGGTGGATGTTACTGTTGCTTTTAGCAACAGGGAAATAACCCTGAAACTCCCAATGAATGGGAATGTGAAACTCTGAGTAACAGTCTTTTGTGATGTTTTGCAGCCTTAATAAAAAAGCATATTTTTCTGCCTTTGGTATTCAAGTATTTTCCCACCTTGTTTTTTTATTTATGTGCCTACTCATGTATATATATACATATATATCTTTATACATAACCATGCACACGGTAACACACATAAATATATATACTAGTACTAATACACTGCTTTGAATGATTATAGCATACAAGAGAGGAGAAAGATAAAAAATAATAATATAAGTAACTTTCAAAAGCATACTTTTTCTCACACATTTTTAATCTTTGGATAAGTGAAGACTGTGTAATTGAAAAAATATAGGATGAATGAAGTTTGAGGGATGTGACATTAAATTTGTGAAAGAAATGATATTTTCATGGAATCATTTGGCCATATTTTTGAAATATATATAAATAAAAAATTTGAATCTCTGAGTTGATTTAAAGTTTATTTACATATGAGACTTTAAGCAAAATGTGTATATATATGTATGTGAATATATATATATATATATATATATATAT
>NW_026393005.1:0-446 GCF_001194135.2 Octopus bimaculoides | reverse complement strand
TATATATATATGTATATATATATGTATATATATATATATTTGTATATATACATATTAGACAAAATGAGATAACACAGCCAAGACTGTGAGGTGTTTTCAGCACATTTATAAGGAAAAAAATATAGATATATTCTTACAGCTGTTTCTGGGATATTATGGATATCCCTTCATCAGAGATGATGTGAGATGGTTAAATAGAGGTAAATATTTGAGTTTGAAATAAGGAATTGTTATGGAAAAGGAGGTGATAGGCAATATAGAGGGAAATAAGAGAATGAAAGTAGAAATAAAAATATAAAACACATAAAGATATTGTAGTTGCAGTTCCATTATCCGAGGAAAGTGGTGTATAGAAGTGGTAAAGTTTCCTGTACATGGTATGTAAGTTCCAGTAGGAGTTCATGTTTAGTCATTTCAAAGTATGGAGCTGTGGATTCTGTGTTGCT
>NW_026393004.1:0-205 GCF_001194135.2 Octopus bimaculoides | reverse complement strand
TTGATGATGACGATGATGATGATGACGATGATGACGATGATGATGATGATATTAATGATGAGAAGCAATGAGATGCAGTTTCATCTTGAAGAGAACTTCCTGTGCGGTGAAGTGTAATTCAGTCTGATTCGCCACTTCTGTTACCTCACAGCATTCCCAGCCTTACACACACAGCCATTCGTGTGTGTGTGTGTGTGTGTGTGTG
>NW_026393003.1:0-383 GCF_001194135.2 Octopus bimaculoides | reverse complement strand
TAGATAGATAGATAGATAGATAGATAGATAGATAGATCACAGTTTATCAAGTACAAAAGATGCGTAAAACTGAAATTAGGTAAATTGGTTCTGTTCCTATTAGTAGCTATTAATTCTCTCTTGGCCCCTAAATAGGCATCATTAATTCCTCTACAATTTCTGTTTAGTTCCACTCATTACCGTTTCGCAGTTTAATAGTTCAATTACACCTATCCAAAACCGATGCCAAACAATTTATCTTTTCAAATTTTTCTACAGGATCCTTTCTCATATATCCAGCGTGTTTTTCTTCACCCAAATTATATCCTTCACACATAATTCTCCTCCCACTTCTTCTCTTTCCACTTCTTCCTCCCTCCACAATCATCTTTTGTTTTTTCTAT
>NW_026393002.1:0-345 GCF_001194135.2 Octopus bimaculoides | reverse complement strand
CTATGACCGCGAGTCCGCTGCCCTAACCACTGGGCCATTGCACCTACACACAATCAATTTATTTTATAGTCATTCTTCCTCTCTGCAATCCCTCTTCTTCTCTACAGTGAATCTTTTATCTTTTACATGTATCAGTCATTTGACTGAGGCCATGCTAGGGCACCACCTTGAAGATTTTTTTTTTGTCGAATGAACCGACCTCAGTACTTATTCTATCGCTTCTCTATTGCCGAACTGCTAAGTTACGGGGATGTAAACACTCCAACACCGGTTGTCAGCAGTGGTGACGGGGGGAACAAACACAGACACAAAGACACACACACATACATACATACATACATACAT
>NW_026393001.1:0-322 GCF_001194135.2 Octopus bimaculoides | reverse complement strand
CGGAGTCTTATCAGCAGATTATATCTTAAAGTTATGGTTCGCAGTAGCCACATGGATACACAAATTTTTGCAGATTTATATTCCTCTTATTCAGACAGCAATCATGACATACAAACAATCGAACATACATTATCAAATACATATATATGCACACATATGCACAGTCATGCGATACAACCACAATGCAAAGCTGCACTAGAGGAATGTCTGTGTGTGTGTGTGTGTGTGTGTGTGTGTGTGGTGTATGGACAAATGTTTGTGCACATGTATATACACACACATATATATTTGTGTGTGTATGTGTATGTGTATATATATATAT
>NW_026393000.1:0-338 GCF_001194135.2 Octopus bimaculoides | reverse complement strand
AAACATAATATATTCATAATATATAATATATATATTTTATTATATTATATTGTATATCGATTATCTATCTATCTATTTATCTATGTGCGTGGGCATGTGAGTGTTTGTGTATATATATATATATATGTCTGCAAATACGTGTGTTTCGGTATTTGTATGTCTACCGGTGACGAATTTAGGAATTTCATGTAAAAAGACATCCTGTATGTACGTTTCGATAAAGATCGATAAACTAATAACTATACTGATCTATATAGAGATATAACGTTATGCATATACACAGTTCTCTATATACACGCGCTTATGATTATATATGTGTATATTATATAAAGTAATAT
>NW_026392999.1:258-442 GCF_001194135.2 Octopus bimaculoides | reverse complement strand
AATATTTCGGTGTATGTATGCATGTATGCGTGTTTATATATGTGTGTGTGGCAATATATCGATGTATGTGTGTGTGGCAATATATCGATGTATGTATGTATGCATGTATGCGAGTTTATATGTGTGTGTGTGTGGCAATATTTCGGTGTGTGTATGTACGTGTATATATTTGTGTGCGTGTGTG
>NW_026392999.1:0-227 GCF_001194135.2 Octopus bimaculoides | reverse complement strand
TGTGTGTATATATGTGCGTGTGTATGTATGTGTGTATATATATATGTATGTGTGTGTGTGGCAATATTTCGGTGTATATTTGTGTGTGCATATACACATCCTGACACACAACATGCATATGTATACACATTCGCACATACACAAATAGACACATGTAAACACGCACACATTACTGTACCATAAACGATTCATCCCTAGGTACACATAGACACAAAGATTTGTTAGCT
>NW_026392998.1:0-352 GCF_001194135.2 Octopus bimaculoides | reverse complement strand
ATTATTATTATTATTATTATTATTATTATTATTATTATTTTCTTTTTCTTTTATTATCTTTGCATAGCTTCTAACGCTGGAGATGTCCTACGGTGCGAAGTGTTTACTACCAGTGAACTAAGGTAACACCCGTTATTTTTCGAGCACTATCCAGTGCAATGCAGCGGTTCCAAGCAGTACTGTTTTCTGCATATGCTGCACCTTATTGCAGCCTCTACTTGTTCCATGTACTTCTGAAGATTTTTACTCACTGTTACCACGTCTCCGGCAATTATTTGTAATACTACCCACTTTTTCAACGACCTTATCTGCTTAACCTCCCGAGCTAACCTATTATGTATATATATATATA
>NW_026392997.1:0-274 GCF_001194135.2 Octopus bimaculoides | reverse complement strand
ATATACACATACCTTATGTATTTTATTTCTGTGTCGTGTATAGAGTTTGACTTATATTATGTACAAACTTGTCTCAATGGAGAGTTCATGCACCTAATTAGTGGGATTCTGTCTTCTATTATTATATCGTTAATTTACCAATTACTCTACTAATTTTCAGTTCTGCTTAAGGTTATATATCGGAGCAACATAGATGCGAAATAGTCAACAGAAGGTTATTATACGCGTATTATTATAAAATTTCCTGTCTTCATACCTTAGTGTGCACACGCAA
>NW_026392996.1:0-313 GCF_001194135.2 Octopus bimaculoides | reverse complement strand
ATATATATATATAATTTATCTAATTTCAGAAAGTAAACTGTTACGCAGTATCAAGAGCAAGCTGGATGCTGTCTCTGCTCATGGCCACATTTTACGAAGTTCTGATATGTGGGATCGTAAGAGAAGTGCAGATGCTCGGAAGATTCGCAGGCGCTCATCTGTCCATGGAATTGTCCGGAGATCTCGGAGTATACAAATTGATTCTGATAGTCCAACTGGTAAGAGAAATACCAAAGAGGTTTTTGCTTGCATGTATATCTCAGTAACTATCCTTGAAGCAATATGTGTGTTTGGGTGTGTGTGTCTGTATGTG
>NW_026392995.1:0-272 GCF_001194135.2 Octopus bimaculoides | reverse complement strand
GGAGAGTTGAGCCCATGTGGTGCAAAGGAGCAAAGAGAGAAGATTAATCCTTGTTCACGGTGCAAACGGGAGTCCGGATGGCCCCTGTGCAAGGACAATCTGAACACGGACAAGTGTTGCAAAGAGTGACCGGTAGAGCAGAAATCGCATGAGACCGGGGTGTCATTGCCAAGGTGGATGTCTTGGAGGTGTTCCGCAAACCGGTCAGCCAAGCGATGTCCTGTTTATCCGATGTACAGAGAATGGCAGAGAGAGCAGGAGATGCAATAGAT
>NW_026392994.1:0-645 GCF_001194135.2 Octopus bimaculoides | reverse complement strand
ACATACATACATACATACATACATACATACATACATATACACACATATAACACCTGAATAGCGTGTACAGGGTTATATTGTGAATAAGTTCACACGGGTGCAGCTGAACAACCTCATTGTCGTTGTTCGCGGTTTTGTATAATACATAGAGCACTTCTGTCTCACACACACAAATACACACACCAAATCCCTACCCCACACATATATGCATGAATGTATGTATGTATGTATGTATGTATGTATGTATATATGTCTGTATATGTGTATGTGTGTGTCGTATGTCGGAGGATATGAATGTAGGCATATTTGATATATGTTTTAATCTATATTACACTTTCATCTACTAATTTCCGTGTGATGTTATACATGGAATAAAATTTCACCCAGTCTAGTTATCAGAATCAAACAATGGTGTGATGGTATGTCTTTTGGAATGTTTACCTAACTATGTTTGCATTTGATTGTGTATCAGATGGTATATATCGGTAGCTACATAGTCATAACTATGTATAAGCAAACGTATAGTAATGCACACACACACACGCACGCACGCAGGCATAAACCATAAATACGTGTGTACGTACTTGTATACATATATGTGCGCTTGTAACACTATATGTATATGTATATGTATATGTATATATA
>NW_026392993.1:0-792 GCF_001194135.2 Octopus bimaculoides | reverse complement strand
CCCCCCCCCATTTCTGTTAATCCAGTGTGAATAATTTCCTTTTTGTTTTAATTCAACCAGCTCTCCACTCCATCCTCCTGTCCCCCACCTTTGTTCTCACCTGCCAATTTTCTGTCATTTCTCTGTCATTTTCCATTTTCTTTTCTGCCAATTTTTCAATTCTCTTCGAATGTTTGCTCAGCATCCTCCATGCTTGTTCATATAATTTTGTTATAATAATTATTGTATTTGTTGTTGTTATTGACATTTGTTGTAGTTCTCGTCATCGTCATTGCTCTTTGTGTTGTCAGAGTATGGCTGAATGGTCAAGAACTGTGATTCACAAATGCAAGGTCCTGGGTTCAATTCCACCATGTGGCATCTTTGCTAGAGGTCATTTTCTATAGCTCTGGGCCAAACCATATTTTTTTTTATATCTTTACCTTGTTTCAGTCATTGGACTGAGGCCATGTGGGAGCACAGCCTTGAAGGGCTTCAATCAATTGCATCAACCCCAGCATGCGACCCCTGCAGAATTTGAACTCAGAAAGTAGAACAGAACGAAATGCTGCTAAGAATTTTACTGCCTTAGTAGTAATATTTTTAAAAGGCCTGCAATTGTGGTGGAGGGGTAAGTCAATCACATCAACCTCCCCCTCAGTACTCAACTCGTACTTCTTTTATCGACCCTCAAAAAGATGAAAAACAGAGTCAATTTGAACTCAGAACCAAATGCCATTCTACCAATTCCACCAGACCATTATCCTGCTAATAATAATAATAATAATAATAATAATAATAATAATAATAATA
>NW_026392992.1:0-573 GCF_001194135.2 Octopus bimaculoides | reverse complement strand
TATATATATATATATATATATATATATAAATATATATATATATATTCACACACACAAGCACACATGCATGTGTATACATTGAAGCATAGCTTAGAGTGAAGGGTTAAATGCTATGCGTTATATAGTTACATCCCTTTTCTTTGTTAGCCCAATTAGCCCCGGGGTCAACTTTGCTTTCATCCTTCCGGGGTTGAGAAATTAAGTACTCGTCATGTACCCGAGTTGAGGTAAATTCCACCACCCTACTCACTCCACCAAATTCTTTGGCCCTTCGCCAAAATTCGAAATCCTTGTTTCATTGCGCTCCATATTTTTTTCTCTTCCCCTCTCTCTGTGTTTCGGTACACACACACACACACACACACACACACACACATCAAACACAGTCACACACATCACATACACATCACACACGCACAAACACGCGCACACTTATACAGACGCACGCATACACAAATAGAAATGGAGAGAGAAAGAAAAATATACATTTATAAATATATACACATACACAGATATGTATAACAATGCATATATGTATATATGTACGCGTATGTATATATATATATATATATA
>NW_026392991.1:0-409 GCF_001194135.2 Octopus bimaculoides | reverse complement strand
ACATCTATAAGAGGAGATTTGTAGTAAGAAGTGAGAGCGATGCGCAGAAAGAAGAACAAAGAAGAAACAGTACTTGGAGTATAGTTCCATTCCAACAGTAGACATCCATGTAAAGAATCCTTGTGGGTATTTTCCGGAGATAAATGTAGTTACAAAGGTGGTTATATGTCATATCGTATCCAGTATACTCTGTGCGTTGTTTACTCAAAGGATAGTCTTTCTTTATTTATACACACGCTAATACACGACCCATGTTATATTCCCCACTCATGTTGGAACCACGACAGGGGTAGCAAAACTAGTCGGTATACAGCACTTACTCGGTATTGCCTGTATTATTAGGGTTTGGTTAACTCCAATAGCCTTCATAACCTTTATATATATATATATATATATATATATATATATA
>NW_026392990.1:0-280 GCF_001194135.2 Octopus bimaculoides | reverse complement strand
TTAACTTTTAAGGCCTCTTTTAAATGACATTTACTCTCAGCTAGTCTTGTACTTGGATGAGACTTCATCATTTCTGATATCTTTCTTTTATCTTTTACTTCTTTCAGTCCTTAGACTGCAGCCATGTTGGCGTACCACCTTGGATTTTTTAAATTTTTTATTGTATGAATTGAACCCAGGATTTGTTATTCTATTGATCTCTTTTGTCAAACTGCTAAGTTATAGGGACATAAAATCTCCAATACCAGTTGTCAAGTGATGGTGGGAAACAGATACAGAC
>NW_026392989.1:0-294 GCF_001194135.2 Octopus bimaculoides | reverse complement strand
ACACACACACACACACACACACATTTACAGATACCGGTATAAATACAGTTACATATGCGTTGTTATTTTTATATTGCTTACGGCATTGTTTTCTGGGGGTATACACATACATATATAGTTATATCTGTACATCTGTGTAAATGCATATGTGTGCATGTGTGTGTATGTATCTTACACATACACACACACACATATGAATATGTATATAAAGATATACGTATATACATATATATATATGTGTGTGTGTGTGTATATAAAGTCTATATGTGTGTGTATATATATATATATATATAT
>NW_026392988.1:0-664 GCF_001194135.2 Octopus bimaculoides | reverse complement strand
ATATATATATATACATATATGTATGTATGTATATATTTATATACTTATTTGCATATAGTTGTAAATCATTTTACTTGCTATATTCATACTGGCGTATGCATGCATAGGTTTCCATTGCAAACTTATTGCATCCTGTGTGCATTTCACAGTTGGCTGCGTTAAATATGCAAAGAACTATATATTAAAGTATCGAATAAGTGCCGAAGGAGAAGTAAAATATTACATGTTGCTAAAAGTACGGAAAACAATTTTATAATTAATGAAACTTTTATTAGCTGGCTGAAGAAATATTGAAATTAAAATATTTATAAAAGTGTGATGATTTGCTATAGGTATTTAAATATATAGCTATTTTGTATTTTTAGTTTTTGCCTTTAATCGTAACATCTAGAATAATGCAGGACCGATTCAAGCTATTTATACTTCTCATAAAAATTCTTATCTGGGAAATAAGATAAAATTGACATTTAAAGCAGGAAATTAGATACCAACACATATCCAGAAAATTACACAGCACACGCAAACACACGTACACACACACACATACACACACACACACACACACACGTGCACATGCAACAGCACTCACTAAGACGCATATGCGAGATATGAAGACAAACATTTATACACAAACACGCACACACACACGCATACACACATACTT
>NW_026392987.1:0-334 GCF_001194135.2 Octopus bimaculoides | reverse complement strand
CACACACACACACACAAATTAAATTATTAATGCATATGGCAGTAAGTGTGCGAGTATTGGCTAAATAAATAGATAGACAGAAGTAGATGTGTATGTATGTACGTATGTATGTATGTATGTATGTATGTATGTATGTATGTATGTAATTGAGGATGGAGGAGGAAGATAGATTTAGCACTAGTCCTTATTCAGTACAACACTCGTTTCGACCCATCCTGCAACTGTGTTATGGATAGGATCTTGTGCATAACGGACAGTTCCAGGATGAATCGAAACGATTGTCGTAATGAACAAAGACTTGTGCTAAATCTATCTTCCGTCTCTTTCATCAATT
>NW_026392986.1:0-284 GCF_001194135.2 Octopus bimaculoides | reverse complement strand
TTATTATTATCATTAATATTATTATTATTATTATTATTATTATTATTATATGTTTTTTCTGTTCGGCCGTTGTGGTCAATAAAGAAAGGATTATTATTATTGTCATTATTATTATGTAAAACCCAACACTTTATAACTGTCTTTGTATTGCCCCCCACCCCAACCTCCACCCCGCCTCATCTTTCGCCCTGGTCGCAAATGAAAGAAATCAACATTATCATCATCATCATCATCGTCATCATCATTATTATTATTATTATTGTTGTTGTTGTTGTTGTTGTTGT
>NW_026392985.1:0-243 GCF_001194135.2 Octopus bimaculoides | reverse complement strand
TATGTGTGTGTGTGTGTATGTGTGCAGAGAAAGACAAGTATGTGTATATATATGTATATATGTATGTATGTATCTTGATAAACATATACATGTATATATATGTATATGTATGTGTATATATACACACTTGTAGTTATAGATGCATATTTTCATGTTAATGCACAACTATACCAGTTCAGTATGTAGCAGTATGGATATACATACATACACATCTATCTATCTATCTATCTATCGATATATCTA
>NW_026392984.1:0-441 GCF_001194135.2 Octopus bimaculoides | reverse complement strand
GCACGTTTTATTCCAAGATCTATGAGTGTGGGGGGATATTGGCGTTGTAATTGTGTTTTTTTTTTGAGGTCTTGTAAGCGTATTTCTCGAGTGGTTGGGTCAGAAACAATGGTGCAAATTCTTTTAGCTAAATTAAAGGGGATATTTATCTTGGTGTGTTTTGGGTGGCATGAGCTAAAAAGGAGGTATTGTTGTGAGTCTGTAGGTTTGTGGTAGATGTCAGTTGTGATTTGGTTATTAGGTGTTTTTATAATTAAGAGATCAAGAAAAGGGAGATGATGTTTGCTGAATTCCATAGTGAATTGAATGCTGCGATGTATGTTGTTAAGTATGGATTTGAATTCGAGAAGTTTTCATAGGATTCCTTCAATATGATGAAACAATCATCCAGGTATCTTTTCCAGTTATCCATTAAATAGATGTGGAAAAGGTGTCCAAATT
>NW_026392983.1:0-661 GCF_001194135.2 Octopus bimaculoides | reverse complement strand
CATACAAAGGAGACACACAAAGAACATTGATCTTACCTATTTGTCTGTAGATTGAGAAAAGTGATGAACAGCCTTTATCAGTTTTCGACCCCTATAGGAGTCTCATCAGTGATGTATCTATAGCTCATAACCAATCTTAGAGAAACAGGCAGCCAGTCTGTGCATATCTAACTCCAGATCAACCAATTTGCATAACATTAGTTTACATATATTATATCGTTCCTTTGATATTTTGTGGATGGGTTCGAACTTAACAGGCTTCTGATATTAAATAATGTTAAATAATATGATTGATCAAAATATACATATTAAAAGGAGAATAATTATCAAACTTGTGATAAAGTAGTGTTGTATGAGGTGTGTCAGTTAGTGGTAAACAAGATAAATATATCTTATTATTTATAAAGTTTAATATATAATGGAATATAAAATAGAATATAATAAAGAATGATTTGAAATGGTACAATCAATGGATCCACAATTGTATTGAATGAAAGAGAGATATTAATTAATAAGTTGGTGATGACGTAAAATATTAATTAATTAATTTAACGTAAAATAATAGAGGGGATCAACACTAGTGTTTAATAGAAGGGGAATACAAGGAAAATAAATAATAAATTAATGATGATGATGATAATGATGATGATGATGATGGTGA
>NW_026392982.1:0-383 GCF_001194135.2 Octopus bimaculoides | reverse complement strand
GTATGTATGTATGTATGTATGTATATATGTATGTATATGCATGCAGATGCCCATACACACACATGCATACACACAAACACACTCACACCCATATTTACACATATACACATTCTCACACAACTAGGTGGACATGTGAAGAAAGTAGCATGCTGCATATTTAGTCTGAGCTGTAACTATTTAATAATGGCTTAATTCAAATCCACATTACTTAAAAGTTTTGTTAGCTCACATCGTCAGATATACATACATACACACATACTTGCATACATACATGCATACATAAATACATAAATACATACATAATATACATATATTCAAGTATATATATATATGTGTGTGTGTGTGTGTGTGTGCGTGTGTATGCATATATATGTGTGTGTGTA
>NW_026392981.1:0-269 GCF_001194135.2 Octopus bimaculoides | reverse complement strand
TATATATACATATATGTTTGTGTGTGTGTGTGTATACATATATACGTGTATGTGTTCAATCGAAAGGAATGACTGCATAACAGTACACATACATATATAGGTAGACAGCTAATGACTCACGTGACCGGAAGTGATTAGATTGGAAAGTCTCATTGTGGGTGTTTGATTAGACACGTGCTTTTGTACATGTAAACAAGTAATTAATGGTTGTGTGACTAATTACCTACCTACCTACCTATCTATCTATCTATCTATCTATCTATCTATCT
>NW_026392980.1:0-433 GCF_001194135.2 Octopus bimaculoides | reverse complement strand
AAGTTCATCGGTATTCTGAAATCTGTCCATATTGTGCCACAATTCAGGGTGGCACAATATGGACAGATTTCGGAGTACCGATGAACTTTTATGTACATGTATCAACTTAAAGGATAAAGATATTACAAGGTATATTACAATGGATATTACAATGGACAATACCAAGTGGACTCTCACCTTTTATCTCTCATGTTTCTCCCTCTTTTACTTTGTTCTTGGTGACTTCTTCTTTGTGATATAATACTAGGAAAAGAATATATTTGCGGATGAAGATAGCTTTATATCATCCTGTCTATCAATTATATACCAATATAATGATGCAACGACTATAAAGCTTGAAACATGTGTACCGCGGAATCCTTTGTGTTCTGTTTTTACGTTTTTAATTTATATATATATCATCATCATCATCATCATCGTTTAACGTCCGCTT
>NW_026392979.1:0-214 GCF_001194135.2 Octopus bimaculoides | reverse complement strand
ATGTGATTGTTTCAGTTAGTAGAATAGTTTCATTTTTAAAGTGAAAGTTAAACCGTCTTTGTTTGATAAATGTTGAATAAATTGATGTCTATCTGTGCTACTGTCATGGTGGCTTCTTACATTTATGTTGTTACTATAGTGGTAATGTCCCGACCTCCATCTAATCTTAGTGAATGTTTTGTCTATATATATATATATATATATATATATATAT
>NW_026392978.1:2476-3331 GCF_001194135.2 Octopus bimaculoides | reverse complement strand
CACACACACACACACACACACACACACACACATATATATATATATAGATCAGGTACGTGCCGTCAGTAGTAACTACTCAGTGTAGGCATTCTGTGATCTTTCTGTTGTAAAACACATAAAAAATATGCAAAACACAGGCTCGCGACTGAGTTGAAGGCCGATTTACTTCTGCTTTCATAACACGTAAAGAAAACGTTGTTGTAGGAATGTACGCAGCACGTATACTACAACAGTTTTATGCGTACTTTTAACACTGAGATTGAAAGGCAGGAGTGAATTATGCCTACCTAATCTAGAAAGAAATAAAGTATTTGGCATTTTATGCATCGTAATCAGAGTAACTTTCATAATCTTATTGAATTAGGGGCATATTTTGCCAAACAAGGAATATGTTGCTATCAATCTATTTTATTCAGGATAGGCACTGCCTACCTTGCCTACCCAGGCGGAACGTCCCTGTTTCTGTGTTCCTTTCAGTTCAAGAGCGTAGGCTCGAAACGTCAAAGACTTTCTCTGTTCACGAGCGGTAAACTAATACATCCATTTGTTGTTTACACCTCCTGTCTTCGTCTGTTGTTTATTTTGGGAAATTCTCCCATATATATATTCTTTTATTCTTTTATTCTTTTACTTGTTTCAGTCATTTGACTGCGGCCATGCTGGAGCACCGCTTTTGGTCGAGCAAATCAACCCCAGGACTTATTCTTTGTAAGCCTAGTACTTGTTCTATCGGTCCCTTTTGCCGAACTGCTAAGTTACGGGGACGTAAACACACCAGCATCGGTTGTCAAGCGATGTTGGGGGGACAAACACAAACACACATACATATATATATTTATATATATATATACATAC
>NW_026392978.1:1263-2114 GCF_001194135.2 Octopus bimaculoides | reverse complement strand
ACACGCACACATACTCACACACACATATATATACGCATACGTACATACATAAACATACTCACACACACACACACACACACACACACACACATATGTATACATATATAAATATGGAGAGAAACAAATGAGGGGCAATATTTTTATTTAAAATCACTACAAGTGTTTCGCTACAACCACTACAATTCTTAGCTAATTAAGTACATAGATGAGATGTGCAATCATTATCTCATATCAAGGTATAAAATACTCTTTCTCGGTAGATTATAATAAAATCTCTTTTAGACAATCTCGATATTTCACTCAGTGTGATATTGTACACCTAAAGTGATGTCTCATTCCCAGATAATGACTGCATGTCATCTCAGTCATGTACTGAAGGTGTGAAAATGTGTCGAAACAGTTGTGGTGATTTTTAATTACAGGATGACGTCCATTCCATTTTCTCTCATTTCTGTAGTTATATAAAATTTACGGACAATCTGGAATTCCTGATGCCCATCCAGTAGCAACGGCATCTCCACTGTAACATGACATTAGGTTGCCAATAAGTCAGGATGATCTTTGCGTATCGTTGTACAAAGTTTTAACCAGAATCTTACTTAACTATATATGTATACATATGTGTGTGTGTGTGTGTGTGTGTGTGTGTGTGTGTGTGTGTGTGTACACACACTGATTCGCTAGCATTCTTACAAAGAGGTCTAATGCTTTTAGCTTAGATATTTTTGGGGACAACCAGATCGAACCATCTCAAGTGTAACTGTCCGAAATTGTCGTGACTTCTGGAACTTGTCTGAGGAAAGAAAGCCTAGAATGACCCGTGTTTTTTTGCCTGTCCTAATTCTTGTTTC
>NW_026392978.1:0-844 GCF_001194135.2 Octopus bimaculoides | reverse complement strand
TCTATCTATCTATCTATCTATCTATCTATCTATCTATCTATCTATCTATCTATCTATCTATCTATCTATATATATATATATATATATATATATACATACATATATATATACATGTATATATACACGTATATATACATAGAGAGAGAGAGTGAGACAGAAATATATATATATATATAGATAGATAGACAGCGATAAACAGATATATAATATATGTGTCTATATATATATATATATGTGTGTTTATATATATATATATATATATATATATGTACGTATGTATATACTTACACACACATATATATATATATGCATGTGTGTATATAAATAAGGATAAATAAATACATACATACATACACGCAGTACATGCATATACACACACCCAAACACGTACACATACAGATACCTTCTCTGTTCCGTTTCTATTCTTCGTCCTCTTCTTCTTGTCTTTCGTATCACCTTTCAAATGACGGGAAGATCTTCGCCGAGATTCCATTGATTGAAGAAACCTTTCAATAAAAGTAAATTACAAAACAAAAACTACATCCTAATTACAAGAGATGCTGCGATAATTAAGAAACTCATCAGAAGAAATAATTATATTATTAACAAAGCGAACAACAATACCAATAACGCAGTCGACAACGGCACTACGTTAACAACAGCAACAACAACAATAACAACAAGGACAATAATGATAGTAGCAATAATACTAATAATAATAATAATAATAATGATAATAGTAATAATAATAGTAATAATAATAATATTAATACTACTACTAATAATAATGATAGTAATAATAATAAAAGTAATAATAATAATGATAATAATAATAATAATAATA
>NW_026392977.1:0-744 GCF_001194135.2 Octopus bimaculoides | reverse complement strand
TTTTTTTTTTTTTAGAAGTTTTCAGTGTTGGTTAATATATTTCGTATGTACCAAAAAATATTAGTGTGATTGTGTGCATGTGTATACATACATATAAACATATATAAATGTATAAACACACATGCATACACACACAAATATATGTATATGCACACTTACATACATATACAGACATATGAATACATGTATGTATACATACTCATATATGCATACATACATGTATTTACACATACACATATATTCATATACACATACGTGCATATATACTCATACACACACACATATACACCTACTCATACATATACACATATTCATACACATACACAGACATACTGCACACACACACACACACACATATGTATCTATGTATCATAATTTTGTTGCAGAGAGGAAAGTAAGGAAATGTTGATTATAAAAGTTCATCAAAATTCTATGATCAGAGACTTCATAATATGGATACAATATTCTCATACATTATGGCTGTGTATATACATGAAACAATGTGTGTATGTGTGTGTTTGTGGACTGTTGATAGTAATTATTATCACTACACTCCCTTCATATCCGTTTAATGATGACTGCTGGAAGGAAAAGTACACAGTACCATACTATACAGATTAATATATATTATTTTGATTTTGGTCGATTCAGTCTCTTGCAACTCTGAGTTATGCCTGTAGGTACACAGAGTCTTCAGGCAAGTCATGACTGTTAATACATTACATTCCTGATGTGTGTGTGTTT
>NW_026392976.1:0-232 GCF_001194135.2 Octopus bimaculoides | reverse complement strand
TGAAGGGGAAACAGTGTTTTAGAAAGAAGATAATGAAGGGGAAACAGTGTATATTATTATTTCTTTTTATCACAGGGAGTGAAGGAGCGTAGTTTAGTGGTTAGGGTATTTGGCTAGGTCGCGAGTTCGATTTCAGCTGGCAAAATGAATACTATCTGTATTTCAAAGGGTCAGCCTTGTCACATTCTCTGTCACACTGAATCTCCCTGAAAAATAAGTGAAAAGTACGCAT
>NW_026392974.1:0-619 GCF_001194135.2 Octopus bimaculoides | reverse complement strand
TATAAAATGATTCGTCAATATCAATCTATAACTGTCTCTTTCTAACAGAAGTGCTTAACCTTTTGACTGTCCTGTGTATGTTACACACAACAACTTTTTTTAAACGACCCCCATTCTAACTTGGGAATTACAGAAGGAAAGCGGCATCCGAACGTATGAAACAAGTTAATCGTTATTACTCGCATGGGGCTACAAACAGGGACGATACAAGAACCGAAAAACATATAAGTGGAGGGGGAAAATAGTAAAAAAGAGTGGAAAAGATGGTTATGAATAACGAAAAATGGAATGAAGACTCTACTTGACTCCATGTTAGAGCGACTTCATTTAAGTCTTAACAAGTTGTTTTTTTTTAATTTTTTTTTTTAATAAAACATTAATTCGTTACAAAAAGTTATTAAACTCAAGATGGTGAAAGGCCACCTTTAGTGGTAACTTACCTTCTTCAATCTCTTTCTCTGAGTCCACAATCCTTACCTTGAACTTTTCCTTCGGTATAATCCTATATTTGTTGCTTACAATGGTGCATTCAACGTCCTCGGACCATCCATACCGTTTTCATACGTCCACCGTCTCTTAATAGTCTATACAAAACGGCGGGAATCTTTCAGTTTAAGGA
>NW_026392973.1:0-342 GCF_001194135.2 Octopus bimaculoides | reverse complement strand
AATAATAATAATAATAAATAATAATAATAATAATAATAATAATAATAATTTAAATGAAATGTTTTTTTTCTTCTTGCAGTGACTTATCGGGGTTGTGCTGATGGTTGGAAAGATAGCAGTGTTGATTACTTTTATGTTGGCTGTCGGAACCAAACTATTTGGGGTAGAAACGTTGAGTGGTGCTTCTGCTCTTCCCCTCTCTGCAACTCTCAGTCAATGGAATCTTTAAGAATGTCGCACCTACCAATAGCTCCGAAAGACAAATCAGGTAAGACTCTCTCAAATGTCTGCTCATATTCAATAAGACATTCAATACTTCATTTCATTTTACTATTTATATTA
>NW_026392972.1:3175-3844 GCF_001194135.2 Octopus bimaculoides | reverse complement strand
AGAAGAAGAAGAAGAAGAAGAATGATAATAATAATAATGATGATGATAATAATATTACAATTTATAAGAGGAATGACCACTAAAGTGGATTCCTAATATGCTAAAGATAGACGTCAAATCACCTTATCACGAAGCGCGTGTTCTCAAGAAAAATCTCAGCAAAATCGCCAGAATGCAAAAATGAGCAAGACAGTTAATTAGCTGCTGTAATGTATTATCTGCAGAGTTATTTCCGGCCTCAGCGCACTAAAATGAAGACATTTGAAAGTTGCCTGCAAATATAATTTGCAGAACTGTACACGCGTTTTCTTTCGGGTGAACGTTTCTGTGTATAGTTCTGTGAAATATATTTGTAAGGCGACAGACTACACTGAAGAGTTGCAGTTATTTGCATTTTGCATTATGCTAGGGTTAACAATGAAATCATGATACGTAGGTAATCGTTTTATTTTGTATATTTTCTTTTGTCTTGTTCATTTTTGCATTCTAGCGTTTTTGCTGAGATTTTTTGAGAACACACTCTTAGTGGTAAGGCAATTTGACGTCTATCTTTAGCATATTAGGAATCCACTTTAGTGGTCATTCCTCTTATTAATTGGAATATGATTTTTTAAAACCACTGGTTTAAATTGATGTTAATTGATTGATATCAATTTCGACCCTCATTAT
>NW_026392972.1:1043-2149 GCF_001194135.2 Octopus bimaculoides | reverse complement strand
TATATATATATATATATATTTAGGAAAAATAGAAAATGGAGACAAGCACTCAAGATGTTATTAAATCATTGATATCTTCCTATCTCCTACACATGTTTCGATGGATGCATCCAAAATACGTCCGACAAGATGAATAATGGTCAGCTATGCACCAAACTCTTCAGGGAAGATACAAATAACAGTACTCATCAAATATACATTTTAACACATACATGAAGCCCCAGAAAATGTGACGTATATATATGCATATAAAAACATACGCATATATTCGCAACATGTGTTTAGATGAAAATATATTTTTAACACACATACGTTTCGATATATACATACATACGCACATACATACATGCGATCGCAAACCCACACACACACACACACACACACACACACACACACACACACATATATATATATATATATATATATATATATATACACATACCATATATATATATACATACATACATACATACACATATCCACACTTACACATACACGTACAGGAGCATACATAACCCAGAAAACGCCTCGATACACCCAAACACTTACTTACATACACTGACACATGCTTAGCTAAGTACATTCACACATATATGTACACTAATATAAAATACATATATACAGGAACAAAACCAGATATACACGCATTTACATATATGGAAAGCTAAGTATGGAAGGGAACGCTAAAATTTGATAAATGCCGTTAAGGAAATGTTTCATAAGGTAAGAGAAGAGGAGAAGGTATAGATAAATAGAGAGGGGGAAGATACAGCAAAGTTAAAAGAGAGAGAGAGAGAAGAGCGGGCGAGATTGGATGGATAAAGGATGGGAAGAAATAATGAATAGAGGAATAAAGGTTATGGGAAGTAAGGATAAATAAGGATAAGAAAAAATAAAGAAAAATAAAGGGTCATTTGCAGAAATTATTGTTAGGTGAGGGATTTGAAAAAGCGAAGGAATGTTTTTTCCAATGTTTACAAATGTAAACTCGCTCCGTAAACGTATTTGGGAAAGAGTATTGAAAATTGTTCCTCCGTGCAAAGAGGACACAAGGGGAAATGATATAGATAAAATATGTGTATGTGTGTATATATATATATATATAT
>NW_026392972.1:0-629 GCF_001194135.2 Octopus bimaculoides | reverse complement strand
TATATATATATATATATATATATATATATATATATATATATGTGGGTTTGTGCGTAAACTAATACATCTGTTTGTTGTTTACACACCCGTCTTCGTCTTTTGTCTTGTAAATTATTACTATATATCAATATGTGTGTGTGTATTTTATATGTATATATGTAATATTAGTAAAAATATATATGTTTATCTAAACACATGTTGTATGTGTGTATGTGCGCGTGTTTGCATATGTATATATATACGTCACATTTTCTGGGGCTTCACATATCTGTTAAAATGTATATTTGATGAGTACTGTTATTTATAGCCTCTCTGAAGAGAAAGATGCATAGCTGACCATTAACATCCTGTCGAAGGTATTTTGGATGCTTCCATCGAAACATGTGTAGGAGATATAATTGAGTTAATAACATCTTGAGCGTTTGTCTTCCATTTTCTATTTTTCCTATTTTTTTTCCTAAATACGTCTTGCATGTCCCCGGATTCAAATACCACACAAGTGTGTCCATTGTTTACTAGGACACGTAAGCAACATTTAGCCAACTTGGAATTATTCCCTCGGATCCTTCCTATGTATTGTGCACTTTTTCACACACACACACACACACACACACACACACACACACACA
>NW_026392971.1:0-462 GCF_001194135.2 Octopus bimaculoides | reverse complement strand
TTTAGGAATTTTTTCCCATTCTTCTTGACAAATTTTCTTCAAATCTGGAAAGCATACTGGGACTCTTGAATGAGTTTTAATTTTCAAATAACGCCACAAATTTTCAATGGGGTTCAAGTCAGGTGACTGGCTTGGCCATTCTAATAATTTTATATTGTGATTGACAATCCATTTTTAGTAGACTTCGCCGTGTGCTTAGGGTCGTTATCCTGTTGTAAAACCCACTCTTTACAAAGCTGGAGCTTTGCTACAGAGCCACACAAATTATTGTTCAAAATATTTTGGTACACCTCTGCATTCATTCTACCATCTATCACATGTAAATTGCCAGTGCCATTTGCAGAGAAACACCCCTACACAATGATGTTGCTACCTCCAACTTTTGTGTTTTTTGGTGAATAGGTGATACCATCTTTCCTCCAAACATGACTACGTGAATTTCGTCCAAACAATTCAATTTTC
>NW_026392970.1:1943-2308 GCF_001194135.2 Octopus bimaculoides | reverse complement strand
TAGATAGATAGATAGATAGATAGATAGATAGATAGATAGATGTGTGTACTTTTCCCTTGTTAACAATTAACACGGAAATAAGATTTATGGTGATGTTAGGATCATGTTACATCATTACATCATTACAAATTAAATAGAGAAAACTTTTTGGCTGTCAGTAGGACGCCATCTTTGAAAAAAAGTAAACAGAGAGGAAGCAATATGTGAAGGGGAGCTTCACGAAGGTCTTCAGTGTTTTTGGCAAGCATGCAGTTACAGGAGTTATTTCATTTTATACACAGTTAATTATATTACCATAGTAGCTTTTAAAGATTAATATATATATATAATATATATATATATATATATATATATATATATATATA
>NW_026392970.1:0-666 GCF_001194135.2 Octopus bimaculoides | reverse complement strand
AATAAATTACGCTGTGCGTATCTATGTGTGTAACAATTTTAGAGTTCGGATTCTCGAGTTAGGGTTAGTTTTAGGGTTAGGGTTAGGGTTACGGTTACGGTTAACAGTCTAGTTAGGGTTAGGGTTAGGGTTAGGAGATTAATACGATATACACCGTTACAGCGCTAACTGTTTTCAACTGAATAGACGTCAGTGATTAGTAGAAATTATCGAAATAAGACAATTTTTTACATGAAATAAATTCGAATACAAAAATATTTTTCTGTTCTATAACACAAAATAGATAAGTATACGAAGTTTGAAAGTCTTTCGGTACCAAAAACACTACATAAAACATAAATGAAAACTGGCGCCCCCGTTTTAAAATAGATCCAAATTAATTTCTTCTTTCTAAACTTATTTTTCTCGAGTTTTTTTTATTTTATTTTTAGCTACGGTTCAGTGTGTGTTGGTCACATTAATTATTATATCCTATTTATCTAGCTTCGGTTCAGATCCTTGTTTCTTACTAATTTATACATATTTTACTTGTTACTTAAATTAGATATTCTTTTTTTATTCATTTATTTGTTTCAGTTATTTGGCTGCGGTGGCCCTGCGGTTGTCAAACGATGGTGGGGGGGGGGACAAACATAGATATAAATACCCTCACACACATACACACAT
>NW_026392969.1:0-217 GCF_001194135.2 Octopus bimaculoides | reverse complement strand
CATCATCATCAGCATCATCATCATCATCCTCACCATCATCGTCGCTGTCGTCATCGTCGTCATCATTGTCATCATAATCATCATTAGCATTGTCATCATCGTCGTCATACCTTTTACACCGGTAGGTGCCTCATTATCATCGACGCCATTGTTTTAGTCGTTGTCATCATTATTATCGTTATAACATTCATCATCATCATCATCATCATCATCATCA
>NW_026392968.1:0-231 GCF_001194135.2 Octopus bimaculoides | reverse complement strand
TATATATATATATATATATATATTCAGATGAATATGGTACTTAAGTTGAGACACCAGAATTTAGTAAGGTATTAACCATACAATTTCAAAATTAGGTGATTAAAATCAAAGTAAGCAACAAGGATATCCAGAAGTAATGCAGTACGATCGTTTCAAGCAACTCTATTTAATTGAACAATGTAATCATTACATCAATTTAAATGTAGAGCAATCCTCAGCTGCATAAAGACA
>NW_026392967.1:0-205 GCF_001194135.2 Octopus bimaculoides | reverse complement strand
TTTTTTTTAATGTCTGTGTATTCATATATTCTTAATCTATCTAAATCCATTTCTAATCGGAGTCATGTTTGTGGGTTGAATTACCAGGTCTTTTGTTTCTTCACATTATATATTTATATCTTTCATCTCAAGTTACTCTTGGGCACTTCTAAGTACAAACCTCTATATTGTGAGAGAATTTCTAATCAATCTTCTTTCTCAAAAC
>NW_026392966.1:0-226 GCF_001194135.2 Octopus bimaculoides | reverse complement strand
TCAATTCTTTGTTTTGCATTCGAACAAACGACATTTAGTTCATTCGGTTTTTTTCCTTCTTCAATTCCTTCTTTAAATCATTCTCCTTCAAAACTAAATTGTTGTTTTTCTTTTTATTTAAATTTAAATCATGAATCTTGCATTTATTATTTATTTAATTTTTTCTCTATTATTCCTTTCTGTTATTTATTATTATTATTATTATTATTATTATTATTATTATTAT
>NW_026392965.1:0-441 GCF_001194135.2 Octopus bimaculoides | reverse complement strand
TATGTATATACTTCCATGTATGTGAGTGCATGTGTGTATGATCACACACGGATGCTTGTATATATATATATGCATATGTGATTGTGTATGCACTTGTGTCTGTGTAAGTATACTTACATACATACTGGTTCGTATGTGTGTGCACATATATATGTGTATAAGTATGTATACATCTATATACTTGCTGGTGCACCTATGTATGTGCATGTACATGTGTGTATACCTGTGAGTGCACTGCTCCTACATGTATACATATGTATGTGTGTGTACATATATGTATATATATATATGCATATATATCTATGTGTGTATATATCTATGTATTTATATATATATATGCAAGTATATTTATGTGTGTATTTGTGTATCTATATGCGTATATGTGTGTGTGCATACCTGTATGCATGCATACAGGTATGTGCATGTATATGAGTGTGTGTA
>NW_026392964.1:0-246 GCF_001194135.2 Octopus bimaculoides | reverse complement strand
TGTGTGTATATGTGTATATGTGTGTGTATATGTGTGTGTATATATGTGTGTATATGTGTGTGTGTGTGTTTGTGTGTGTGCAGTGGGGAAAGTATGTGTGTGAGTATGCACGCACGTGCGTACTTATATATGCATGTATACACATGAATTTATAAGAATGTTTTTATATATATAGCTGAGACAGTGAGTACAGGAATGTGTGTGTGCGTATGTGTGCGTGTTTGTGAGTGTTTGCTAATATTTCTT
>NW_026392963.1:0-268 GCF_001194135.2 Octopus bimaculoides | reverse complement strand
GGGGGTCGGTGACCCGGGGGTCGGTGACCCGGGGGTCGGTGCGGTGTAGATTTATTTACTGGCTGAGAGCTTCAGACAAAAGAAACAGTCTATGCTTACATCTTATTGAACGCGCACACACAAATACACAAACATACATATATGCAAACACATACATATATGTACATACACACACACACATATATAGAGAGGGGGCATGCACACACATATATACACACACGCGTGTATACACACATTGTTTTTGTACCTTTTCTTTTATATATATATA
>NW_026392962.1:0-712 GCF_001194135.2 Octopus bimaculoides | reverse complement strand
TTAAACTGTAAGTTTTCAAAATAATAAATAATGTTGTTTAAATTCTGTATCAGGTGGTTGAAATTTTAATCGGTAGATTGTAAATCTATTTATAAGTGTTTTACTTTCTCATGATTTTATATTTTAATTAAAATATTAAATTGCAAATTTAAAGATACATAATTTATGTTGGAAAGCTGATGGTGAATAATCTAGTGGGTGTCTACGAAGTCAGTTGCCAGACATTTGAGCTTTAATGTGTCCATGTCGAAGGAAGCAAGATGTTCAGAATATGGTAGATGCCTGAAGGTAGGTATTCATCTGGTTGCAAGTTTCTGAACAGTTTTCGTAAGACTGATATGTTAAGCTAGATTGGGGGTCTGGGGAATGCAAACTCTAATTTTAAATAATAATAAAGTTTAATGCTATTAATATGGGGTCAAGCTAGGTAGCAGAGACTATCTGGATTAAAATTAGTCGATGGTAGTGAGGCCCAACTTTGCATGTAAGGTTTGGAGTAAATATTTTGAGATTTCGGGGTTGGGGGAATTTTGTGCGTCTTGTAGGTCTGTGTGCAAGGGGAATAACTCTGTAGTTTTTACCTTACAATGTTAAACCATTTGACACAAGGCCAGCAATTCAACTGGTATTTATTTTATCGACCCCCGAAAGGATGACTTCGACGGAATTTGAACTCAGAACGTAAGGACGGACGAAATGCCGCTAAGCATTT
>NW_026392961.1:0-228 GCF_001194135.2 Octopus bimaculoides | reverse complement strand
TCTATCTATCTATCTATATGTATATGCATATATATGTTTATATAAGTACACGAACTGCATGCACTTTTCCGAATGACAAGAAGCCGAAGCCAAGAAGCCGAACGGAAACTATGCCAAACGGACTTAAAGCTGAACGGACATAAGGCCAAACGGACAAGATACCGAAAGGACGTACGAAAATTAAAATTTGATCTCGTTAAATCTTAAGTGCCAAATTGGTGAACTGAT
>NW_026392960.1:0-315 GCF_001194135.2 Octopus bimaculoides | reverse complement strand
CCTGTTCATGTACAGACGATCAGTGTCTGCACGTAGATGATGGTGGCTATGTATCGTTAGAAACTGTCTTGACTTCTTTTCCATCTCCTTTAACTCATCCTCTCTGTTCTTCAGGATTCCAACCCTATACTGAACTACTGCGACCTCGCGCGAGTTGATTACCGAAATCATTTTGTGGTATTTAGATTTGAAGTCAATGCTTTTCTCACTCACCACAGGTACACTCTTTTTGTCCTTTGCTTCATGTGCTGTTTGATTCCATCTGCCTCATTACTACTACTACTACTACTACTACTACTACTACTACTACTACTA
>NW_026392959.1:0-391 GCF_001194135.2 Octopus bimaculoides | reverse complement strand
GTGTGTGTGTACATGTATGTATGTATGTATGTATGTATGTATGTATATATATGTATGAATGGCTCTGTGGTAAGAAGCTTGCTTCCCAACGACATGGTTCCCGGTTCAGTCCCACTACGTGGCAACTTGGACAAGTGTCATCAACTATAGATTCGGGCCGACCAAAGCCTTGGGAGTAGATTTGTATGTTTGTATGTATGTATACATGTATTTGCATGCCTGTGTTTGTCACCCACCATCACTTCACAAACGATGTTGGTGTATTTCCGTCCCCGAAACTTAGCGGTTAGACCAACAAAAGAGGTACTAGGCTTACAAAGATTAAGTCATAGGGTCGATTTATTCGACTAAAGGCGGTGCTCTAGCATGGCCGCAGTCAAATGACTGAAAC
>NW_026392958.1:0-917 GCF_001194135.2 Octopus bimaculoides | reverse complement strand
ATTTCATTATTCTCTTTAACCCAGGCAACGCCGGGTATTTCTGCTAGTATTCTATAAAGATATGCCAGGTTTTCAAATACTATATATTTGGTGCCTTGATAACAAACTCTCAAAATTCTATGATTAACAGTTTTGTTGCTATTGCTATTATCTAGTTCTAGACAGTCTCGATGGAGCAGTTTAATTATTTTATCCTTCTTTTTCTTAATTTATAGCCACCCCACTCCAAAAGAAAATTTGACATGCAAGCAAATGCTTGATTAAATGATAATGATGATTATGTGTTGATTTATATAGGGTGTGAGGGGTATTTAAGAACACTTAATTATCAGTATGTTATTTTCTTCAAACCAATTAAAATGTTCTTTTATTCCTTTCAGAGGACTGCTGTGTGTATATGCTTGTGCATAGATTTGTTGCTTATAAGCAATTTAACACTTTTCTTTCACAAGATTTATATTTGTCTGAAATGTATATATTTACATATTTAGTGGCAATCACATACTCTAGTTTTTGCAGTCTTCTTTGCACCAGACACTTTAACTATCAGACATTGCAGGGTTTGGTAAACGCAAAATAATTCAGTTGTCGATCAACCTGTTGACAAGGGCAGCTGAAACTTCCGCAAATCACACAATTACCTAAAAGGTATGCTAAACAATATTATTCCTGATATACAAGCGACAAAATTGTTAGGAAGGGAATACCTTTCTCATTGATTTTAATAATTTTAATAATTTTCTCATAGTTTTTCGAATACGGCTGACCTGAGACTACACGACAACACTAAATTCGACTCAGATTCAACGACGTTAAGTCTTTATGCAGGCACACGGCCTATGAGATATATTAGCCTAATTTCTCTCAGATCGCGCCCTCCCGTCTTAAAGCAAGAAAGGATACTTTGAAAACTGTAG
>NW_026392957.1:0-224 GCF_001194135.2 Octopus bimaculoides | reverse complement strand
TAGATAGATAGATAGATAGATAGATAAATGGAAGGATAGATAGATAGATGGAAAGATAGATAGATAGATAAACAGATGTATGCGTTGATAGATAAATAGACGAATGGATAAACCAGTAGATACATAGATATATAGATGAATCGATGGATTGGTAGAATAGATAGATAGATAGAGAGATAGATAGATAGATAGATATCTTTTTATTATGGCCACACAGGGCTAAA
>NW_026392956.1:0-387 GCF_001194135.2 Octopus bimaculoides | reverse complement strand
TTATATATATATATATATATACATGCATTTGCATATATACATATATAATTGTACATGCATGTACATACGTATCGGATAATATATATATATAATATACCGATATGTATATATATATATATACATACAGATATATATATGAATATATATATATCTTTGTAATATATATATATATATATATATATATATATATATCGATAGATAGATAGATATGTATTCATGTCCAAATCGATATACATCTTTTATTCATTTATATACACACACACACACATAAATTCATATATATATATATATATATAAATTTATTCTATATGTATATATATGTATATATATATATGTATATCTATATCTATATATATAAATTTACATGTACGTATAATATATATATAT
>NW_026392955.1:0-319 GCF_001194135.2 Octopus bimaculoides | reverse complement strand
ACACACATGCATGTAAGCATACACACACACACACACAAACACACATGCATGTATGCACACACATATACACATACATATATATATTTGGCTATTTAGGTACATGTATATATATCAATGTATGTATATATATATATGTGTGTCTGTGTATATTATATATGCATTCATATACATATATGCATACACACACATATATACATTATATATATGTATATATACACATGCATTGATATATATGTATATAGATATATTAATGTGTGATTAGAATAGTGTGTGTGTAGGTATGTATTTGTGTGTGTGCATGTGTGTGTGTTTGCATGTG
>NW_026392954.1:0-620 GCF_001194135.2 Octopus bimaculoides | reverse complement strand
TCATCAACGACCCAACCACAAAGAAAAGTAATGTTCTCCAGAAAAATTTCCCAAAACGCCAGATCAGGACACAATAAGAAATATACAGAATAAAGAATTATCTATGGACTGCTGCAGTTTCGAACATTAACGTTTTACTTACGTAACAACATTTGTGTTCTCATCAGCATAGACTTTCTAGAATCAATATAATTTGCAGAACTATACACGAATTATCTTCATGAAACAAGACACTGCATACAGTCCTACCGATTACATTGGAGCTACTTTTCAAAATGCCTCAGCTCCGGCGCGCAATAATTCCGGAAACAATTCTGCAGAGAATAATTCACTGCAGTATGTGCTGCTGGTTGGAGAACATAACTATTTAAATTATTATTTATATAGATAGGGTGATAGATTGAATATTAATTCAATTTAAGACCAAGTGGCTTAGAATGTAAGAAATCTGAAAATTCAGAACAAATTGTATTAAAATTTTTCTGGAGAACATCATTTTTCTTTGTGGTTGGGTCGTTGATGACCACTTTCTAGCATATTGAATGTCCACCTATTGGTCATCCCTTATAAACATGTAATACAATTTTTTCTGAATTTTCAGATTTTTTATATGCTAGGCC
>NW_026392953.1:0-223 GCF_001194135.2 Octopus bimaculoides | reverse complement strand
TTCTTTCATTCGTTCGTACATACCAATGTACGTTCGTTCGATCGTTCATAGGTACGTTCGTTCGTCTCTTCGTTCGTACGTACGTACGATCTTTCGTTAATTCCTGCCTACGTAATACGTATGTACGTTAGTTCGTAAGTACGTTCGTTCGTACGTACGTTCGTACGTATATTCGTTCGTACGTATATTCGTTCGTTCGTTCTTTCGTTATTTCTTGCCTACG
>NW_026392952.1:0-237 GCF_001194135.2 Octopus bimaculoides | reverse complement strand
TCCGGTCATTAAGAAAGAAATGTCTGATTTTCTTATGCACCAAGTTTGACAAGCGTTAACTCTAATATTTTATCCTGACAATTCTTTGTTCTACAGCATTTAAGAGTTACCTCATCACTTTTCGAAATGCAATTCATAATGTCTGATTATATTGTGTTCTCGTGTAAATCAATTTTTGAGAATATACATATATATATATATATATTAGTTTATGTATATATATTAATATTATCTCAG
>NW_026392951.1:0-204 GCF_001194135.2 Octopus bimaculoides | reverse complement strand
ATATATATATATATATATATATTTATATATATATGCATATATATATATATTTTTATATATATATATTTATATTTATATATGTATGCATATATACATATATATTTATATATATATATATATTTATATATGTATGCATATATATATATATTTTTAGATATATATATATATTTATATATGTATGCATATATATATATATATTTAAAT
>NW_026392950.1:0-222 GCF_001194135.2 Octopus bimaculoides | reverse complement strand
ATAGCGGGATTCTTTAAGTTTCCGCCTACAAAATCTACTCACAGAAGACACTTGTCCAAAGTGATACGCCGTGGATCTGAACCCCAACCTATGAAGTTGGAAAGCAAACTTCTTACCGAACAGTTGTGCTTTATGTTTATGCTTGTATATGCGTATGTGTATAAGTGCGTTTTACACACACACACGCACACACACACGCACACACACACACACACACACACA
>NW_026392949.1:0-201 GCF_001194135.2 Octopus bimaculoides | reverse complement strand
CTTCTGCTGTTACGTGCCCAGCATGTGGCCGCGTCTGCGCGTCCGCCTTTGGGTTACGCTCCCACCTCCGGCATCACTGACGTCATTGTAGAACCCCGACAGACTTCGATGTGTGTGTTTGTGCGTGTGCGTGTGTGTGTACATATGCGTCTGTATACATATACATGCATATATATATATATATATATATATATATATATA
>NW_026392948.1:0-252 GCF_001194135.2 Octopus bimaculoides | reverse complement strand
TATATATATACAAACAAATATTTTATTAAATATATACATACGTTAGATATATATATATTCAGTAAGCATTTGCACATACGCACACATACACATACACACACACAGAGTTTATGAGCAAACATACACACATATGTTTTTATACATATATGTACATAAAGCTTTTATGCTATCATCTTTTTATAGTTGAATAACGATCATTTAGTAGAATTAATGTGTGCGTTGTGTACTATATATGAGGGTGTATATATATAT
>NW_026392947.1:0-222 GCF_001194135.2 Octopus bimaculoides | reverse complement strand
TTCTTGAGGTGGTCATTAAACTCTGCAGTAATTTTGGGAGCTGTACTTTTATGATCCTTTCTGACAATTCACATAAGATTCCGATGGTCTCTATCTGAAAGTTTTGGTTTTCTTCCAGAGTTTTGTTTCAAAGAGGAGGTTTTTTCCCTCTTTCTCACAGGCTGGCATTGCTCTTGAGACAGTACTTCTTGATACACCAAACATTTTGGCTGTTTTCATTAC
>NW_026392946.1:0-526 GCF_001194135.2 Octopus bimaculoides | reverse complement strand
GCTCAGCAGATGAACATTTCTGTAAATTCGCGCCGTTCATTTTCATTGGTGGAATTTGACAATAATGTCACGTGACAAAAGCCCGCTTATTTTCAGCTGCTTATCGACTGCTGGAGCCTACTAGGCGGTATTTAAAGGCGAAAAGCGCTTTTTATTTCGTTATTCGCTGTTTCGTTGCAAATTAGTATCAAACTCTGAAAATGTCTGGTCGTGGTAAAGGAGGTAAAGTGAAGGGAAAGAGTAAGACCCGTTCATCCCGTGCTGGACTTCAGTTCCCTGTCGGTCGTATCCACCGTCTTCTCCGTAAGGGAAACTATGCCCAACGTGTCGGTGCCGGAGCTCCAGTCTACTTGGCTGCTGTAATGGAATATTTGGCTGCCGAAGTGTTGGAATTGGCAGGAAATGCTGCCAGAGACAACAAGAAATCGAGAATTATTCCCCGTCATTTGCAGTTGGCCATCCGTAACGACGAGGAGTTGAACAAACTTTTGTCTGGAGTGACCATCGCCCAGGGTGGTGTTCTTCC
>NW_026392945.1:0-344 GCF_001194135.2 Octopus bimaculoides | reverse complement strand
ATATATATATATATATTGGCCTAATGGATATATGCCGATTAGTGTGTTAATGTGTTGAGTAAAGCTATGGCACGGTTTGGGTTACGTGACGTCATCCGCAGTTTGGGTATTTTCCCTTTGGATCTACTTCAGGAATTCCGCAGTGCTAATTGGGATAATAATAATTGATTAAGTAACCAGAAGATGTAATTGGTTTTAGTTTTTATTTCGTACAAATTAAAGACTAATTCCAAATCCATCTACTGATTAATGAATCATTTATTATTAAAGACGTATATATAATTGTTTGTTATATGTTTCTCTGCGTGCCTGTATGCGAGCGTGTGTATAAACATATATATATA
>NW_026392944.1:0-423 GCF_001194135.2 Octopus bimaculoides | reverse complement strand
ATGTTCTTTTGTTGTTTTGTTTCAGTCATTTGACTGCGGCCATGCTGGAACACTGCTTTTAGTTGAACAAATTAACCCCCAGGACTTATTCTATCGGCCTCTTCTGCCGAACTGCTAAGTTATGCGGACGTAAACACACCAACATCGGTTGTCAAGTGATTGTGGGGAATTTGGACACAGAATGTGAAGACAGGTGAAATACCACTAATCATTTTGTCAAGCAAGCTAACATTTCTACCTGCTCACCACCTTCATAATAATAATAATAATGACATCAAATTTTGCGACAAGGGCGGCCATTTTGGGGGATGAGATGTGTTGATTATATCAAGCCCAGTGTTAATTAACTGACCCCGAAAAGATGAAAGGCAAAGTTGACCTCAACAGAATTTGAAGTCAGAACATAGTGATGGGAAAAATACC
>NW_026392943.1:0-221 GCF_001194135.2 Octopus bimaculoides | reverse complement strand
CTCTCTGCCTCTCTCTCGACCTCTCTGTCTCTCCCTCGATCTCTCTGCCTCTCCCTCGACCTCTCTGTCTCTCCCTCGACCTCACTGTCTCTCTCTCGACCTCTCTGTCTATCTCTCGACCTCTCTGATTCTCTCTCGACCTCTCTGTCTCTCTCTCGACCTCTCTGCCTATCTCTCGACCCCTCTGTCTCTCTCTCCACCTCTATGTCTCTCTCTCGACC
>NW_026392942.1:0-255 GCF_001194135.2 Octopus bimaculoides | reverse complement strand
ATACACACATGCATACGTACTTACATACATAGATATATACATATAAGTGTCTGTGCGTGTGCATGTATCTGTGCGCGTATGTTTGTGTGTGAGCGCGCGTACGTGTATGCACGTAGATAAATCAAATTGTGTGTACATAGAGACAGACACACAAATAGATAAATAGATAGATACATTGAGAGATAGATAGACAGATACATACATAAATACACACACATACATATATACATAGATACATACATACGTACGTCCGTA
>NW_026392941.1:0-321 GCF_001194135.2 Octopus bimaculoides | reverse complement strand
GCATACATACATACATACATACATGCATACATGCTTACATATATATATACGTGACTTTTACCTTATATTTATTACTAGTTTCCCTCATTACGTTACACCCATGCTGGGACACCATTTTGAACAATTGTCTGTCAAATGAATCGACCCCAGTACGTATCTTTTCTTTTAAAGGTGGTACTTATTCAATTGGCTTCTTTGCGTTAACACTGAGTTACGGGGACGTAAACAAGCGAACAGTAGTTGTCAAGCACTAATCAGGACCAAACTGACAGACAGACACTCACACACTCACGCACAAATACACACACACACACACATATA
>NW_026392940.1:0-381 GCF_001194135.2 Octopus bimaculoides | reverse complement strand
CATCATCATCATCATCATCATCATCATGTTGTTCTTCCTCTTCTTTTTCTTTTCTTCTTCCTCCTCTTTCTTTCTCCTCTTCATCGTCTTCTTCTCTTCTTCTCCCTCATCTATCTTCTTTCACCTTTCCATACACAACAACGTTATCATTCACCATCTGACAGTAAGTATTATATCAGATTCAAAGTTAACACTTTCATAACCATATTTCTAATTACATAGATTGCCTAAATTTTTATTTACTTAATTTTTTAAATAATCAAGAATATGGATGAATTTAGTAAAATAATTCACATATTCGGTATTAAGATGATGTGTGAACAACTGAACTTAAAAGTTTTTACTTAAAAGTTATTATATAACAAAGTTTTATTTCACTGA
>NW_026392939.1:0-254 GCF_001194135.2 Octopus bimaculoides | reverse complement strand
GTGTGTGTGTGTGTGTGTGTGTGTGTGTGTGTGTGTGTGTGTTTGACGAGCTCTGCGTGCCCATGTGTACGAGTATAGGAATGAAATGCAAACACATCTGACGGCTGCGCCCTCTGGCGACAGTTATCTATAGACATGTCAGTGATTTCAAACTTTATTAGATATTTCTTTATTTTTTTCTTTCTTATACCTGTTTGTGCGTTTAGTTTGCATTCAGTATCAAGCTTTCTCTTCTCCCACTGTGTATGTGTGTG
>NW_026392938.1:0-230 GCF_001194135.2 Octopus bimaculoides | reverse complement strand
TTCATTCGTTCTTTTGTTCGTTCGTTTGTTCGTCCGCACGTACATACGTATGTACGTTCGTTCATTCGTAGATACGTACGAACGTACGTTCGTTCGTACGTTTGATCGTCAATTCTTTCGTTCGATCGGTCTTTCCTTCGTCTGTTCGTTCGAACGTAGGTTCTTTCTTTCGTTCGTTTTCTCTTACGTATTTACGTACGTATGTACGTTCGTTCTGTCTTTATTTCGAT
>NW_026392937.1:0-658 GCF_001194135.2 Octopus bimaculoides | reverse complement strand
ATTATTATTATTATTATTATTAAGGTGGTGAGCTGGCAGAATCGTCAGCATGCTGGATGAAATGCTTAGTGGTATTTCACCAATTGCTACATTCTGAGTTCAAATTCTGCCAGGGTCAACTTTGTCCTTCATCCTTTCAGGATCAATAAATTAAGTACCAGTTACGCACTGGGGTCAATGAAATCCTCTAATCCCCTCCCCACAAAATTTCAGGCTTTGTACCTTTAGTAGAAAGGGTAATTATTCTTATATTTTATAAAGACTGACATAACTCTTCATAAAGGACAAGGCGATGCATTGTATTCTTGAGCAAAACCCTTCATTTCACGTTGCTCCAGTCCACTCAGCTGACAAAACTGAATGATCCTGTGACAGACCAGTGGCCCATCCAGGTGGAGAACTTAAACACCATGGAAACTGGCCCTTTTTACCTGTTTCCTTTCCTAGTGATTTTTGGGCCACCTTGCTACACTCATTCACAATATATAAAGTTGCTTCATTTTCCACACATCATACAAACGGGCAATTCACTACTCGTATCTATTTGGGACTTGGTGTAATTAGTTCTCAGAGCTTGTTCCTGGAAGCTGCATATCAATCCTTCAATACATCCTTTCGCATCCCTTTCTCTTAGCCATCTCCAAGTGTTCCTCTTGTC
>NW_026392936.1:0-539 GCF_001194135.2 Octopus bimaculoides | reverse complement strand
AGATTATTTCCCCTTTGCGGTCCTATTATACATAAAACACATTTCTCCCATTTTTAATCTGGTTTTGAATAATTTCATTGACTTCTAATTTTAAATTCTAATTTTCTTTTTTTCCTTCTTTTCTTCCCTCCTTGTCCAACGTACTCTCTCGTAGCGTTGCATTTTCCAACGGTTTTTTTTCAAATACGATATGTAGCAATCTTCTCTACCCTTAGTTATCACATTGGGTTAAAATGTCTTACGGCTAAGTCGGGTCTTAGGAATTTCCCTGAAGAGAAGATTACATATTTACAACATCACTCATTCATTTAGAGGAGACCATTTGTATTCTTCGAAACATATGTCGGAAATAAAAGAATTCATTTAACATATGCGTATTCCTCCATTTATTAAATTTTATATTTACTCAAATACCCCAAATTAACAGGGAGTTTCTACCCCGTAAACAGGAGTTACACCACAGTCACTTTGTGATCTTTGCTACTCTGGTATTAACCAATTTGTTTTGTCGGAGTTAATTGTTAACTAAGAGAAAATAA
>NW_026392935.1:0-210 GCF_001194135.2 Octopus bimaculoides | reverse complement strand
TATTAATATAATACACAACGAACATGGAATCGGTTCTAAATACATTCTTGGGATTAGAAAAGTAGTAGGCGGTACAATATTTTATCATATGTATGTGTATGCGTGTGTGTATACATGTATGTATTATGTATGTAAATGTAAGCAGGTATGTATGTATATACATATATATTTAATCCTTTATATTGAACACTCAGTATTTCATCTATTCAA
>NW_026392934.1:0-288 GCF_001194135.2 Octopus bimaculoides | reverse complement strand
CACACACACACACACACACACACACAGACACTGACATGCACAGACACATCAGCATACATGCAATAATGTGTACGATGGACAAGCTCACATTTCTCCTTGCAATGCTGTCTTGTGTCTCTTCTAGCAATCAATTCAATGTACCCAATCAAATAGATTTTCAGCAATTAGTTATTGGCAACGATCCGGGCCATTCCACTAAAACCTGGCAACAGCATGCACACACATGCAAACCACTGGTAATGATGCAATCACATCTACATACAACACACGCAGCAATATCTACAACCC
>NW_026392933.1:0-253 GCF_001194135.2 Octopus bimaculoides | reverse complement strand
CTCTATTCCAATTTCCTTTATATTCCTCTTGGTGCCTTCTGATACTGTTCTCAAGGACCCAACAATAACTGGCACTATGTTCACCTTCTTTATTTTCCATAGCCGGACTATTTCGTACTTAAGAGGGTTCTATTTATCTAGCAATCTTTTCGTCTTCTTTCTTGACTATTCGTGGGTGAAAGGGGCATGCGACATCACTTATCTTGAGTATTACTATTATTATTATTATTATTATTATTATTATTATTATTAT
>NW_026392932.1:0-455 GCF_001194135.2 Octopus bimaculoides | reverse complement strand
AACCAAGGCTGTGAAGATTTTAGAACATTTATAAATAGGTTTTACAGCTGCTTCCGGGATATTTATTATATCTCTTCATTGGAGAGGGTGTGAGAAAATGGTTAAGCAATAGTTAATTTAGGTAAGATATAAAATAGAGAGTGAAGTGGAGGAATGAAAATAGATCTGAAATATGCAAGGATATTGCATTTGTATGCAATATCCCTTCATATCTCACATCTATTTTCATTCCTCCACTTCACTCTCTATTTCATATCTTATCTAAATCAACTATTGCTTAACCATATTCTCACACCGTCTCCGATGAAGGGATATAATAAATATCCCGGAAACAGCTGTAAGACTGTTTATTTATAAATGTTCTAAAGTCTTCACAGCCTTGGTTTTTTTTATCTCATTCTGAAAAAAAATTATATATATCATCATCATCATCATCATCGTTTAACGTCCGCTTT
>NW_026392931.1:0-374 GCF_001194135.2 Octopus bimaculoides | reverse complement strand
GACAGTAAACATCTGAATTAATCGTTTGGTTCCTTGGACAACTCAAATCACACAGCATTTTTGTAATCCCACCAAATTGACAGAATGACCTTTTTTTTGATGCAATTCAGTTTTTGATGTGGTTTGTGCTGGTTCATTAAACTTGGACTATGATCGTTTTCGACTGATGTTATTGTATAAACAATCCATTTTCATCACTAGTGATGATTCGTTTCACAAATGGTCGATTTCATTGCGTTTGAGATGCATATCGCAAATATTGGTTCGTTGTGTTAAGGGAATCATTTTCAAATTATGTGGAACCCAAATATTGATCTTAATAAATCCAAGACATTTTAAGTGATTTTCAATTGTTGTGTGTAATACATTTAACC
>NW_026392930.1:3443-3693 GCF_001194135.2 Octopus bimaculoides | reverse complement strand
TAATGATTAATTCATTTCCTGGTCAAATAACAATGACTATGTTTAACGATCAAATTTGAATGCAACAATCAAGTCAGAACTAAAACCAAAGGGTGAAACACTCAGAAAACTGTGCCTCTTTTAGCATTAAAATCATCTAAAAACGAACAAGTGTGAGAAAATGAATGACTCTATGGATGGTAAATGTTGTTCAAACAATGTAATAAGTCTATCTTATCTATAAAAGGCACATTTTCTGTGTGTGTGTGTG
>NW_026392930.1:2087-2217 GCF_001194135.2 Octopus bimaculoides | reverse complement strand
TAGAGGTCCTTCCACGCTGGAGACGATGGGTCTAATTTGGATCGTGTTGCTATTCTTGTGTGTTTTAATGAGGTGATAATATCTGGGTAATCTACTGTTCCTTGTGATGAAGTTGTTCTTGAATTTATTA
>NW_026392930.1:1758-2031 GCF_001194135.2 Octopus bimaculoides | reverse complement strand
CAATCCTGGTCGCAGTTATATCTGTCACTTCAGAATATAGTCTGTCATTGTTCTAGTGCCAGTCTATCATATATTTCACGAGGAATCACGCAGATTTCTTTTCCTTTATCTGATGGTAAGTATACAAGGTTTCTGTTTTTAGTTTAGTCAGTGTGTTATGTTGCGCCTTGGTTAAGTTTGGGGTTATTTGCAATTCTTTCCTCAAGATGTTATTATTTTAAATTTTTCCCACAAGGGCGGCTTGGAGCAGGTGGAGAATAGTCGATTATATCG
>NW_026392930.1:502-629 GCF_001194135.2 Octopus bimaculoides | reverse complement strand
TTATAGATATAAGATTTAGTTTCTGTGTGTTTCTTATATAAACACACGCATGCACACATTGCTATTTTGTAACTGTATTCCGTTCTCCCTTCCTCTTTCTTCATTGCTCCCGTTCTCTATTCCTTTC
>NW_026392930.1:361-488 GCF_001194135.2 Octopus bimaculoides | reverse complement strand
TTTTCCTCTCTCCCTCTTCTCTCTCGCTCTCTCAAACGCATACACGCGCATGTACACACAAGCATTCACTACAAGATAATGTTTTGTAAATATACAAACAACGGAGCTTATGGACAACACATTGCAA
>NW_026392930.1:172-351 GCF_001194135.2 Octopus bimaculoides | reverse complement strand
CAGTGAACTTCATTACAAATGTGGGTAATTTTTCAGATTAACACCTGCACAATTTTCACTAGGGTGTTAGGGTTAGGGTTACGATGAGGGTTAGTGTTACGCTTACGGTTTTAGGGTCAGGGTTAGGGTTTTAGTGTTAGGGTTATGTAATCGTGCGGGTGTTAATCTGAAAAATTACC
>NW_026392930.1:0-162 GCF_001194135.2 Octopus bimaculoides | reverse complement strand
TTAGGGTTATGTAATCGTGCGGGTGTTAATCTGAAAAATTACCGAAATGTAAAAACTACCGACCCTGCCAACTGTTATAACTTTTGTTGATCTGTTTAATATGTACATAGATTATGTCTCCAAAGAAGAGAGCTTGCTGGGGAAAGAAAGCAACCGGTTTAA
>NW_026392929.1:0-509 GCF_001194135.2 Octopus bimaculoides | reverse complement strand
TTACTAAAGAGATGTGATTAGCAAGGGAAGCGGCTGCTCTGAATGCAGGGTAGCGAAAGTAAGAAACAGGGAGCTACTATCGTTCCCGCTGAGTGAAAGGTAAATTATATGACGCTTGTTGTAGAACTGAAATGCTGTATGGGAGTGAGACAATGGCTTTGACTGCAGAGGACAGGAGAAGATTAGAAAGAAATGAAGTGAGCATGCTTCTTCATTGCGGATGCAATGTAAGCAGGCGTAAAAGTCATAGAGTAAAGGTATTGAAAGACTAGGAATAAGAGGAATAAGAGTAATTAGATGTGTGTTCAAGAGAGGAGACTACTCTCGAGGATCCTTTTGTCACACCTATTCAATGAATCCATCATTAGCATCAATGACTGCTTCAATAAACATTGCTGCAAGTGTTGATATGCCCGAATCAGATGGTCTTTATCAATTTTGGACCTAGTGCTAGTTATGGTGGAATTGAGAGATTGTATTGTTTATGGCGGCGTTGATTCGCCTCGGTC
>NW_026392928.1:0-338 GCF_001194135.2 Octopus bimaculoides | reverse complement strand
TAAGCACACGGCGAAGTCTACCAAAAATGGATTGTCAATCACAATATAAATATTTACCCCTAAATATTTATAATTGTATATAAATTCATTAGTGACTATAATTTATTAGTTTCTTTAGCACATTCTTATTTTATGCATGTGTATGCAAATATAGTATTGGTATATCCCATTTATGTTCATTAGAAATTAAATAATTAAATAATTTTGACATGTACGAATATTTATTTCCCCACACTGTATATATATGTATGTATGTATGTATGTATGTATGTATGCATAAATACATGCGCAAGTATGTATATATGTATATATATACAGGTACGTGTATATATATATAT
>NW_026392927.1:0-242 GCF_001194135.2 Octopus bimaculoides | reverse complement strand
ACATACATATATACATACATACATACATATATACATACATATATATATGTTTATATATATGTGTGTATATATGCGTGTGTGCGTGTGTGTATAAGGATATTAATTCTTGTTGCCTAAACGCCTAAATTCCAATAACGTTGCCTTGTTTCTAGGTAGCAAACTGCATCTTTCTTTATTGGTGAGAATGTTTTGAAGATAACCAGAGCATAGTACATATTATATAATATGTGTATGCATGCGTG
>NW_026392926.1:0-217 GCF_001194135.2 Octopus bimaculoides | reverse complement strand
GCCCAATGTTCTTCCTATCTCTAGCTCTAACTTCATTTCAAGGAATTTTATTTCATTCCCCTTGATTTTAAAAGCACAAGGCTTGTAGACAATTTGTTGATAGAGAATATCAATATTCAAATGTTAACACAGAATGCAAGCAGTCATACAATTACACACAGACATAGTGTTGTTGTTGGCACTCCATCGCTTACGACGTCGAGAGTTCCAGTTGATC
>NW_026392925.1:0-595 GCF_001194135.2 Octopus bimaculoides | reverse complement strand
TCCAGCATGGCTGCAGTCAAATGACTGAAACAAAAGAATAAAAGAATATTCTTTTTTCTCTCCTTTACCGTTTTCTATCTGTCTCTTTCTCTCCCTCTTCCTCCTTTACTCTCTCTCTCGTTGCTCACACGAGACCATCGTCCATCTTTCTTTTCCTCACGTGATCGTCTTTCTTTTCCTTCGCGCAGACCAGGCGTATTCTTATCTGTCTCTTCTTCTATATTTTCTCTTATCAAAGAATATTCATTCAGCGTCCGCTACCTTACCTCGTCTGGCTTAACGGCCCCTCCTGTTTGTTTTCGTTTGGTTTGGTTTGTTGTATGTCTCCAATGTCCTGTTTTTGTTACCAACTTTGGCCCTCCGCAATTCCCAAATTTTATTTTGGTTCGCGAGAGCAAGTGTTTTTTGAAGACACATATTGTCGTGAATTGCTCGAAATGTGGAGTAGATAAACAGCCGACAACTGATGGAGGGCCGTTCTTTATGTTACTTGTCTTGTTTTCCATTTGCTTCTCTCGTTGTTCGCATACCCAGGTTTGCCTTCATATTTCATGTTGTTTACGTTTTGTGACGTCCTGTACACATATATGCATAT
>NW_026392924.1:0-273 GCF_001194135.2 Octopus bimaculoides | reverse complement strand
AGGAGTATGTAAAGAGTTCATGGTGTGAGAGATGTAGGAGAAGTGATTGATGTGTATATTAATGTATATGGTGGTGTAATAATAGCGATAGGTAAAGAAAGCCTTACGTTTTAGTTGAAGTTGTGTTGGTCTTCCTGTAAGGGGATGTAGGATGGGTGCTATTTAAGCTCATTATTCCGCTTTTAATCAAGTGCGTCTCCACGTGATTTTATGATTGAGGGAACCGTCGTATATTTATAGCACCGGCGGTGTTAGTACAGGGAAGCAACCTTA
>NW_026392923.1:0-213 GCF_001194135.2 Octopus bimaculoides | reverse complement strand
ATACATAAGTATATATATATGCATATATGTATGTATATATATATATATATATTTGTGTATATATATGTATATATATATTTGTGTATATATATGTATATATATATTTGTATATATATATATATGTATATGTATGCTTATATATATGTGTATATATATATGTGTATATATATATTGTGTATATATATATGTATATATATATATGTATTTTCGTAG
>NW_026392922.1:325-479 GCF_001194135.2 Octopus bimaculoides | reverse complement strand
TGCTAGCATGGAAGGCGGACGTTAAACGATGATGATGATGATAATATATACATATAACATATATACATATAATATATATACATATATAATATATACATATATACTATAATATATACATATAATATACATATATAATATATATATATATATATAT
>NW_026392922.1:165-315 GCF_001194135.2 Octopus bimaculoides | reverse complement strand
ATAATATATACATATAATATACATATATAATATATATATATATATATATAATATATACATATAATATACATATATAATATATATATATATAATATATATAATATATACATATAATATATATAATATATACATATAATATATATACATATA
>NW_026392922.1:0-125 GCF_001194135.2 Octopus bimaculoides | reverse complement strand
TATAATATATATAATATATACATATAATATATATACATATAATATATATATATATACATATATATTATATATATTCATATATATAATATATATACATATATATAATATATATATATAATATATAT
>NW_026392920.1:0-445 GCF_001194135.2 Octopus bimaculoides | reverse complement strand
AGAGAGAGAGAGAGAGCGCGACAGAGAGAGAGAGCGACGGTTAGACTATTCTTCACAGATAAGTCTTTTACCTTGTTTCTAATGATCAAACTCACAACTCTTTTTGTAACTTATTTTATTTTCTGTTAATTGCTTAACACTTAATGTTTTAATGCTGTTTTGTATTCGCTCTGTTTTTGAAACTGGATTAGATAATGTCTCATCACTATGAATGAATTTAATTATTTACAATATCTCAGCTTAGTACAATTATACTTTCCCGGCCTACTTACTGTTAACTTTTAATGGAATCGCCTTGCGGAATAATGCTCTTACAATTCTCTTCTAAAGCTCTGAAAATATTTCCAGTACAAATAATTAAAGCTGTGAAAACGAGGACACTTTGTCCATTAGGCGTAAGAAATAAAATATGAATCATATTGGAGAAGTGGTTTTTATAGAGTAG
>NW_026392919.1:1135-2513 GCF_001194135.2 Octopus bimaculoides | reverse complement strand
CTCAAAAAATTATTTTTCAAAATTCACCAGCACATAAATCAACGAAGTCAACAGCTATTTTAGAATAGTCAAACAGGCTGCAGTATCTAACTCAATCTTCCAGGTTTCAAATCTCCCTAACGTAAACTATTATACTTGTTACTATCTATTGATTTTATATTTATTTTTATTTCTATAAAGTCTCAAGAAGGTGGAGGAAAACTTATGGTTGCAGAAGGGGATTACTTCGGTGAACTTATTTAAGGTTTTTGGTCCAAAAGACCTGAGTATCGCAAGGGATTCCCTAATACATATGAACATTTACTAATATTTGCCTTAGAGTAGGGGGCTCTCGATATAATCGACCATTCAAGAGAGTACTTTATATTCTTCTTCTTGAAGTCATGCAAATAAAAGGCGAGTGTAGTAGAGTTACAGTATTTTTCGTTTGAAAACGAACTCATATGCGCTCTATATCTAACCTTAAAGTCCTTCGTGCTTCCTATATAAAACTTATCTAGTTTGTTCTCGTCCCTGATATTGCATTTATATACGACGTTTGTACATAAACAGAACCCGTCTGCTGTTTTTAAATTATAAAATATACCCGAGGAAAATATAGAACTTTATATCAAGAAGAAGAATATAAAGTACTCTCTTGAATGGTCTATTATAGCGAGAGCCCCCTACTTTAAGGCAAATATTAGTAAATGTTCATTATGTATTAGGGAATCCCTTGCGATACTCAGGTCTTTTGGACCTAAAACCTTAAATAAGTTCACCGAAGTAATCCCCTTCTGCAACCATAAGTTTTCCTCCACCTTCTTGAAACTATAGAAAAAAATAAAAACAATAGATAATAACAAATGTAATAGTTTGCGTTAGGGTGATTTGAAACCTCGAAGATTGATTTTGATACTGCAGCCTGTTTGACTATTCAAAAATAACACTTTTTTTCCTCCATTATTTGCATAGGCTTGTCTAAGGCTGGTCCATATTGACTATATAAACTTGCTCTTATGTCCAAAAGAAAAAAAAACAAATTTCTTGAAATCGATTTTACCGACTGATACCTACTGGGTGCTGTATTTGTCTTTTCACCATGCTGAGCAGAATTAAATTCTACAAGCTTTACTTGCTGGGTGCCTGGATTCACTCTTGTATATACCTAACTGATACGGACTTACCTATTGATGTCTACTGTTTTTAAATTATAAAATATACCCGTGGGAAGTATAGAACTTTACATTCTAACTCTAAATAGTGTTAAATCATTTTAAAGTTTTGTCATTTACTTTTAACCGATGGACTACTTTATTGTACCTCATTTCTTTGTTTTATTTTATTTTATATCGATCTATATTATATATTTGAAATTTTTAATCGTATTAATTTTAAC
>NW_026392919.1:0-447 GCF_001194135.2 Octopus bimaculoides | reverse complement strand
CAGAGTGGTGGAAGCCCAACGTGGAAATGATGCTACAATAGGATCTTTGACGAACCAACAAGGTAAGTTGATAAACGAACCCGAAGAGATGTGTAAGACCTTTCAGGAGCACTTCGCCCAGCTTTTATTTACTTTTCACGCGAAAACGGCTACGCGAATTGCTTCCATACTTGAGATACATACAGAATTTGACCTGTTTAGTTTATTATATTTTTATCAAAATAAATCATGTTACTTTATATTAAAGACTCACTTCTTGACAAAGGTTTCTCAGCGTCAACCTCAGGTTGCAGAAGGGGATCACTTCGGTGAACATATTTAAGGTTTTTGGTCCAAAAGACCTGAGTATCGCAAGGGATTCCCTAATACATTATGAACATTTACTAATGTTTGCCTCAAAGTAGGGGGCTCTCGATATAATCGACCATTCAAGAGAGTACTTTATAT
>NW_026392918.1:0-219 GCF_001194135.2 Octopus bimaculoides | reverse complement strand
CATCATCATCATCATCATCATCATCATCATCGTCATCATCATCGTCATCAGCGTCGCAACCAACCAGCAACTTCACCGCCTTCGATTCTGCGTCGCTTCTTTTATTGCGTCGCTTCCAACCAAAGCCATCACCAAAATTGGCCGTCAACACCGCCTCCCTCTACAACCCCCACTTCAAACCACCATCATCACCACGACTACGACCGCCTGCATCTCCAC
>NW_026392916.1:0-280 GCF_001194135.2 Octopus bimaculoides | reverse complement strand
TTATATATATATTTGTGTGTGTATGTATGCGCGTGTGTATGTGTGTGTAGGTAATTTTCGTAGAGGACTAACCCCTAAGAGGACATCTCCTCCAGCTGGTTAGCCAGCTTAGGGGTTAGGCCTTGCAGTAAACCAGCTAGAGGAGGTATCCCCTTAGGGGTTAGTCTCTTAGCAGTAAAGTCCGTTCAAACGGACAACTATGTAGAAGTGGTTAAGAACATTAAATACAACTATTGCATTGATCTCTTAGAGAGATTTTAGAACTAGCATTTTTGCTTAT
>NW_026392915.1:0-307 GCF_001194135.2 Octopus bimaculoides | reverse complement strand
GATGTCACAAACTGTGTGATCTCAGCATAGTTGGAAAATTGGGAGAATGGCTGCATGGATTTCTGAAGGATAGAAGTCAGGTGGTAGTTGCCAATGAGGCCACCTCCATTGACAGGCAAATAGTGAGTGCTGTTCCACAAGACACTGTTTTGGGACCACTACCATTCATAATGGCCATCTGAGATATGCCCTCAGCCACACAGAGAGCCATAATCACAAGTTATGCAGATGATACACAAGTCTCACAGGTGATACTCGCAATGTGAGCTGGATGAAATATACAAGTGGGCTGAAAAGAATAGCATGC
>NW_026392914.1:0-335 GCF_001194135.2 Octopus bimaculoides | reverse complement strand
ATGGGCTTGCTTCTCCAGGTGCCGAGCCACAAGCCCACTGACTTTTCCTGATTAATTTTTGCTCCCGTTACTGCTTCATATTCTTTTAGTGTCTCGCCAACCAGGTCGGTATGCCTGTGGCTCGAAACTATGACGGTGACGTCGTCCGTGTATACAGACACGCTCCTCTCGCATCCCAGCCCTCGCGGGATGCCCCTCAGCATCGCCAGCTTCCACAGTAGTGGCTCAAGAGTCAATATGTACAAAAGTGACGAGAGGGAGCATCCTTGACGAACTGAATGCGCAATGTTAAATGGTCTGGACAGATGACCATTTACACGAACTACTGAGCAGAT
>NW_026392913.1:0-282 GCF_001194135.2 Octopus bimaculoides | reverse complement strand
GGTCTGGGAATCGAAACCGCGATCCTATGACCGCGAGGCCGCTGCCCTAAGTACTGGGCCATTGCGCATCCACACGTGTGGATGTATGTATTTATATATGTATGTGTGTATGTATATATGCATGTATGGATATATGGATGTACGCATGCACACACAGACACACACACACACATATATATACGTACATTTTTAGGTATGTAATAATGTGTGTGTATGCAATTATATGTGTGTATATATGTATATATATGTGTATGTGTGTGTGTGTATATATATATATATATA
>NW_026392912.1:0-219 GCF_001194135.2 Octopus bimaculoides | reverse complement strand
ATAACATATGCACACACACATATGCATCTATGGAGACACACACATACACACACACATATATATATACACACATATATATGTATAGCCATACATACATACATGTGCATATACATATGCATACATATATATATATATGCATATGTATATATACGTCTATGCATGTGTGGCTATATATATGTATGTGTATGCATTTATATGTATACACACACACACATATAT
>NW_026392911.1:0-212 GCF_001194135.2 Octopus bimaculoides | reverse complement strand
AGTATAGTTGGGGCTAGGCACTTACTTCAGGAAATAGTCCAGGCACAGCAGAGATAGTTAAGTTACAGTCCCTGCAATACTGTTAACCACCACAACAAAGGCCAGCCTTGGCCTTCAATGTATATTAAGTATGAGTGTAGATATTTTCTATTCAGTCATGTCTATAGATGTGCATGTATGGTACTATCATCATCATCATCATCATCGTTTAA
>NW_026392910.1:0-387 GCF_001194135.2 Octopus bimaculoides | reverse complement strand
ATATATATATATATATATATATATATATATAAACACATATATATATACATGTCGATATACATTTCCACATTTGTTCTTACTGTTCATCATTAGGTCACTATTAATCAGGAAGACCTATAATTAAAGACACTCCATTCATGACCACCCTACCTTTTCTCTATGAACCAGGAGCCCAGGAAAATTTTATCCAATGGTTTCTTTTGTTTTTTTTTTGTTCCCATTTTTGTTTTTTAGACAGGGATGGAGAAGAAAAAAGCCTGGTGATTGAAGGGAGATTTTGGTTGTGTTTCTAGCATGGTTAGCAACCACATAGAGGTTTTACTCATTGGCTCCCCACCACCCATTAGTCATAGCGATGGTAGTTGGTAGGCGTGGTCTGATGATGAT
>NW_026392909.1:426-799 GCF_001194135.2 Octopus bimaculoides | reverse complement strand
CAATGTTCAAAGTCTAAACTGTATTAACATGGCATGCTGGTTGAAAGCAGAAACACATCCTAGTTCCACAGTAAAATATATTTATGACTAAAAAACAGTAATACAACTTATATTGAAATTTATTATAGTACATATACAAAATGAAACAAGCTCTTTTGAAATCCGTTAGTGTTCTAGTTTTCATTTATACTTGAAGCTTGCAAAGCAAATGCATCAACATAATTCAGTTTACTTATTTAAATAACGAACTTGTTCATATCTTGTATTTTGTGACCAATCGTTGGGTTTATCACATTTGTGATGGTATGTGTAACAGGGGAGTGTCAGTAGCTTGAGTAGAATAATACAGGAAGGTATTATTAGTTTTTTTTTT
>NW_026392909.1:0-167 GCF_001194135.2 Octopus bimaculoides | reverse complement strand
TGAAAAAATACGTTTAATTTCTAATCACAGTTGCAATGCACTGGTTTATAAAATTGAATACACTGGTGCATTGCATCTAATGCACTTGTTTATCACATATAATGCACTGACTTAGGACATATAATTGATCAGTCACATCCAGTGCAGTGTATTGCATTTAGTGCATT
>NW_026392907.1:0-370 GCF_001194135.2 Octopus bimaculoides | reverse complement strand
CTGTAATATTATAAGCAATCATTAGATGTCTGGGATAACTGGGTTCGATCCAGCGCAGGGCTTTGTAAACGGAAGGCGATGGCTTTGTTTAGGGTCTCCCAATGATAGGGCCCAGCTGACCCTTGACTAAAGTTGACATCAATCACTGCTCTATGTATGTGCACACACACACACACACAAACACAAACACACACACACAGACGTTCACGTGTTTGCGTGAACATACATATATACACACATTATTTTTACTGCTCATAAATGTGTCGAATGCAACAGATTTGTCGAGTTAGAAACTAATATATCAATAATTAAATATGTTTTGCTTCAACTCTGGAAAAACTGGGTATCTTACATTGTCCCCTCTCCTGTT
>NW_026392906.1:0-211 GCF_001194135.2 Octopus bimaculoides | reverse complement strand
GCCCGAGGCTATAGAAGACACTTGCCCAAGGTGCCATGCAGTGGGACTGATCCTAGAACCATCTGGTTGGTAAGCAAGCTATTTACCACACAGCCACTCCTGTGCCTATATGTAATGTGTATGTGGGGAGACCATATATATATAATGTGTATGTGAGGGAGACCATATATATATATATCATCATCATCATCATCATCATCGTTTAACGTCC
>NW_026392905.1:0-246 GCF_001194135.2 Octopus bimaculoides | reverse complement strand
AGCAAAAATATCACAAACACTGTTACTCAGAGCTTCGTCGGACAGTTTTTTTAAGAATCCATTCTAAATAAAACTGTCCGACGAACGGGAACGAGAAACTCTGAGTAACAGTTTTTGCAATATTTTTGCTGCTTTTTAATAAAGTAGATATATATATGTAAAATATGTATGTATATAAGTATGCATGTATATATACATGTATGTATGTATGTATGTATGTATGTATCTACCTATCTATCTATCTAT
>NW_026392904.1:0-721 GCF_001194135.2 Octopus bimaculoides | reverse complement strand
TAGATAGATAGATAGATAGATAGGCAGATAGAGAGATAGATAGATAGACTTATAGTCAGACAGACAGAGAGATGGATGTGGTAAAAGAGAGAGAGAAGGGCCATTGTATTGAAATGGTCTTTTTAAGTAGTGTCAAAAAAAAAAAAGGTTAAAAGCTTGTTTACTACTTATTGTTTTGAGACAGTTTTTAGGGATGGTAGAAGAAGGAAGAAAAGAAGAAAGGCTTTAAGACTATATCTAGAAAATGACTTAGCTGTTGTGTTTCCAAAATATTGGAAATGTTAACAAACGAAACTTACTACATGGAAGAAACTAGGCACTCAGAAAAAACAATACTAAATAAAATCAGAATGCTAATAAATGAATTCCAAGATTCTTTCACTGACAAGGAAAAAGAGTATATATGCAACTTTGTTATCAAAGAGAGCAATTTTTACGGATTGCCTAAAATCCACAAAAGCTCCGAAATACAAAATGCCATAAATAAGCAGAAGAACGAATACATAAAATTACTAAGACCTGCTGACCTCAAACTAAGGCCAATAGTTGCTGGACCTCAAGCTCCAACACAACAGCTAAGTCATTTTCTAGATATAGTCTTAAAGCCTTTGTGCCCATTAATACCTAGCTATGTACGGGATGGCATAGATTTCATCCCGCACATCCCCCCACCCACTGTTGCAGAAGGTACTATACTAGCAAGTTTTGATGTTACTAATCT
>NW_026392903.1:0-271 GCF_001194135.2 Octopus bimaculoides | reverse complement strand
ACTCCTGGAGATTACCTGTGTGGGTACCGTCTTTGTTAGAAGGTATCCAGTGGCAGGTAATTTATTGTGTAGACCATATTTTATAAGTATAATGGAGAAACAAACACAGGAAGAAGCAGCTCGATTGCGCTAGTTAGCCATTAATTTAATCAATTATGTAATGTTACATTTACGATTGTTTCGATTTGCCAATTTAATTGGCAGATCTCTTCAGAATGCTAAGAAGTCTGTTTAAATGCATGGTGTGAGAGATGAAGGTATAGAAAGGTGG
>NW_026392902.1:0-262 GCF_001194135.2 Octopus bimaculoides | reverse complement strand
ATACACACATATATACACACATACTCACACACACACACACAAGTGTGTATATATTTGCATGGACGTTTGTATGCATATATGTATATACGCATGTATGCATACGTATGTATGTATGTATATATGTATGCATGCATGCATGCATGTATATGTGCAGGTATGTATGTACATATGTACATGCATATGCATGTATATATGTACGTATATATATATATATGTGTGTGTATGTATGTATGTATATATGTATGTAACTATGTATTTATAT
>NW_026392901.1:0-390 GCF_001194135.2 Octopus bimaculoides | reverse complement strand
GGTGTATGTATCTTCGCTTTAATGCGTTCTACACAATTTGATACTCTGATGTGTGTGTGAGCGTAGACCACATTCTCGGTCCACGCATTGATTGATCTTCCTCCGTTAATTTGAAGATATATTGATCACGATAACACTATCAATCGTTTATCAATGTTTAACACAGTCAATATTGAAAGGTCAATGTTAGTTGTTACCGATTTCGTTGCTTTATGGTTCCCCGAAGCACTTTTCTCTTTTGCGAAACTTCATCGTAACTGCAATCGTGAAACAATATCATAGCTTTCGCAATATCCATCGATCTTATAACCTATTTTCCTTCCTAGTCATCCAACCCCTTTCTCTCTCTCCCACTTTACTATCTCATTTTTCTCTCTTCCATTTTTCTCT
>NW_026392900.1:0-375 GCF_001194135.2 Octopus bimaculoides | reverse complement strand
ACTACTACTACTACTACTACTACTACTACTACTGTTGCTACTGCTGCTGCCGCTTCCTTTACTGCTACAACCAATTAACTACTGCTGCTATTACGGCTATCGATCACTCCCGCTTGCTCACCACTACCAACACGGTCACTACTACTACTACTACTACTACTACTACTACTACTACTACTACTACTACTACTACTACTACTACTACTACTACTACTACTACTACTACAGCCAACGATTCAAGTCAACGCACAAAACAGCCATTATGTTCCCCCACATAAAACGCTTGCACGTGGACTCTGTTGACACCAGTAAGAAATAATTATGAACTTTTCTTTTGTTATACGTTTAAAAATATGTATTTTTGATAAGGTTCGT
>NW_026392899.1:0-364 GCF_001194135.2 Octopus bimaculoides | reverse complement strand
TACGCGTGTATCTGTGAGAGAAAATGTGTATATATGTGTGTGTCTGTGTACACATATTTAGGGTTTTGTATAAACTAGAGGTGTTTCAATTGATTTTTCTGTGTACATATATGCATTATCATTTATATTTTCACTTTTACCCTTGTTTTTACTCTTATTAATATTATTTATAAAAAAAATATAAAGATGTATTTATTCACACATAGGTTTGTTTATATATTCATATATGAGTGTACTTGTGAATAAGTATGGGAGCATATTTGTGTAGATGTATTTTTTATTTAAAAAAAAATATATGTCCATATTTAAATGTTTGTGTGTGTGTAAATATACATGTGTGCATATGATTGTGTATACAAGTTTA
>NW_026392898.1:0-296 GCF_001194135.2 Octopus bimaculoides | reverse complement strand
TACACACATATACACACACACGCACACATACACACACACGCACACACACATACACTTATACATAGATACTATCACATCAAACTTTCACTCCTAACATACACGCATGTACTATCATTTTACTTGCGCATACATATACTGACGCTTTTTAGGAGACCTCATATATGTATGCATGTAGGTATGTTTGTATGTATGTACATGTATATATAACATATATACATATAACTATATATATATATTCATATATGTATATATAAATATATATATGTATATATATGTTATATATATACATATATATA
>NW_026392897.1:0-234 GCF_001194135.2 Octopus bimaculoides | reverse complement strand
ATCTATCTATCTATCTATCTATATGTCTGTCTGTCTGTTTGTATGTCTGTCTGTATGTATGTCTGTTTTTTTCTATTAATTAATTAATCAATCTATCTATATGCCGGCCTGTCTGCATATCCATGTATTTATTTGTCTGTCTATCAATCTGACTGTCTGTCCGTATGGCTGGCAGACTGTCCTGCTGTCTGTCTGTTTGTCTGTCTGTCTGTCTGTCTATTTATCTGTACGTGT
>NW_026392896.1:0-451 GCF_001194135.2 Octopus bimaculoides | reverse complement strand
CATACATAAAGAGGGCGAGAGAGACAGAGAAAGAGTATTGGACTAATAATTGTAGATTCATAATCTTCTTGCCGTTTATCTTCGTTTGTCAATCCAAGTCGTTGGATTATATATTTATAAAGTCCAACAATTGCACTAAAGAAACTTGAATGTATCGAAATAATGCTGAAGGATTATAAGATAGCTCTTACTAAATGGTTTCTGTTCACTCTTTACAAGAATTGAACAAATCCAGATAAATATGCCTTTTACCTTTTTTTTTTTACAGGAAATGGTTAAATATGGCCGCGTGGAATGCTTAAGCCATCCTTTAACTATAAATTACTTGTCAATGAAGTGGTAAGCACATTTTTAACTCATATACTTTACATATATATAAAGAGAGATAGATAGATACCGGGCATGATGAATACCACAAGGTATTGAAAATATGTATTCGCCTTTATATATT
>NW_026392895.1:145-251 GCF_001194135.2 Octopus bimaculoides | reverse complement strand
CATACATACATATACATATATACACATACATACATATACATATATATATACACACATTGGCGTTAGGAAGGGCATCCAGCTGTAGAAACTCTGTCAAATCAGATTG
>NW_026392895.1:0-135 GCF_001194135.2 Octopus bimaculoides | reverse complement strand
GGAGCCTGATGTAGCCATCTGGTTTCACCAGTACTCAGTCAAATCGTCCATGGAAAGCGGATGTTAAACGACGATGATGATGATGATATACATACATATATATATATATACATACATACACATACATATATATAT
>NW_026392894.1:0-425 GCF_001194135.2 Octopus bimaculoides | reverse complement strand
TTTGCCGCTCATTCTTTGCGGGTCAATTAAGATAAAGCACCGACCAAAGTAGATTTAGGGATCTACAGAAACAACTAAGCCCCCTCCCCTCAAATAAACACTGGTTGTAGCAGTAGTAGTAGAAGTGGTGGTGGTGGTGGTGGTAGTGTAGTCCCAAGCCAGTCCAGATTTCGCAGGCTTTATCTATGTTCAGGGTTATTTAGGACACTGTCATTCGTCTAAGGTGACCATGCACTTTTAATTTTGAGTGAGATTTGGTTGCTATTTCTACCAGGCCTAGCTACCATGCAGGGGTCTCCCTCATTGGCTCATGCATACATATATACATACAGAAGACAGTTTGATGTGATATGAGGGAGATTTAGCTGCTATTTCTACCAGATCTAGCTATCCTGTAGAGGTCTCCCTCATTGGCTCGTACATAC
>NW_026392893.1:0-345 GCF_001194135.2 Octopus bimaculoides | reverse complement strand
TATATATATATATATATATATATATATTTATATGCACACACTCACATATATATATGTATGTATGTATGTATATATATGAACTCAGGCCCAGGAAATGCTTTCTAATATACTGTAAAATTATTGTTAAAATAATGTGTGGAGGAGGTGCCTGTGTGCATGAATGGATTTTGATATTATTAATTCTTATATATGGATCATTTGCTACGTCTAAAGTGAACCTGTACACTCTTTTTATTAAGGCATACACACACATATCTTCACCAGTTTAGAAAGTATACTTATATCTGTGTGCATGTATATATATACATATATACATATATATATATATATATATAGATAGATAGA
>NW_026392892.1:0-308 GCF_001194135.2 Octopus bimaculoides | reverse complement strand
TTATTAAATTTTTCTATATGTGACTGTGGATTTTCATGGATGAGTTCAGGGATTGTGGTTCTTTTCTCTAAATTATATATATCTATATATTATATATTGTGAAACTTAATTTAATTCTAATTTTGATAAATTAAATTAAATTGAGTTTTTATCTGTAAATTTGGATTTATATCCCTAATATCATTATCATAATTATATATACATAATAGAAATATGTTACAAAAACAAAAAAAACTACACGTGGAAATGTAAAGAGATAGTAAGAAGAAAAATAAGCGAAAATGCACATTGGAAATCAAAAAAAGTAA
>NW_026392891.1:0-548 GCF_001194135.2 Octopus bimaculoides | reverse complement strand
ACACACGCACACATACACACACACACGCACACACACACACACACACACATCAATACACACATACATATACATTGTCAACTACAAACACCACATCTGAACATAAAATCATTCCCACCTCATAGTATGCACCTATTCTGCTATGTCAATCTCCTCTGGTCTCTAGATTAAAAGCTACCAGTGGTTGTAACCTGATACACATAGGTCTAGCTGCTACTAAATAGATAGCAAGTCTCATCAATCTGGTGTCCTTTACCAGATTTTGATTTATTGTCTCTTGTCAAGAGAAAACAAGGCAATTATGTAAGAGAGAAAGGGAAAATTGGTCATGAGAAAATAATGGACACAAAGCACGAGAATCTAAAAGACTATAACTGAAATAGAGAAGCAAAATGTCAAATTGCTGTTTTGAATAATATTTGTGTTAGACGCTAACGATTTTACATTAATGTGATTATATATATATATATATACATATATATACACATTTATGTATAAATACATACATATACATATACATACATACATACATGCATATATATATATATATA
>NW_026392890.1:0-258 GCF_001194135.2 Octopus bimaculoides | reverse complement strand
GTGTGTGTGTGTGTGTGTATACGACGAGCTGTTCTATGTAGGGGCGCAATGATTATAGGCTAAATAAAGATAAATAATGGCGACAACACAAAGAAACTCTCCTAAACATTACATGTAGAAATGAACAGTCTCTGGTGATTTGAGAATGGATGAACTTTTAGCTTCACAATATGGCAGAGAATGTAGGGGAAGCAGATATAAATTAATTAGATCATCCATAATAACAATATTATCAGTTTAATAAGGCTGAATGACACT
>NW_026392889.1:366-496 GCF_001194135.2 Octopus bimaculoides | reverse complement strand
ATATATATATATATATATATATATAATACAAAATGGGGCAAGAACGCAAATTATCCAGATAGAAGATACAAAGAAAACAAGGACGGGTCATTTGAAGTTTTCTTTCCTCAGTCGAGTACCAGATTATCTT
>NW_026392889.1:0-109 GCF_001194135.2 Octopus bimaculoides | reverse complement strand
AGGAATATCGATGTTGCACGGACAACGGCCGGCCAAGAAAGAAAGATCAGTTTTGGCCGAACGACGGTCACAAAGGAAGAGAAGAGAGAGAGAGAGAGAGAGAGAGAGA
>NW_026392888.1:0-406 GCF_001194135.2 Octopus bimaculoides | reverse complement strand
CATACACACAGAAACAAGGGCACACAATGCACCGTATGCACTTAAACATAATTATACACAAGCACACGCGTATACCCATACATACGTATATTCTTACATATGTATAGATATTTTTATATGTAAATGGTTGCTATGGCGTGGGCAGCATCGGTGGTGGTGGTGGCCACGATGTCGCGACAGATAACAACAGCGACACTGATGATGATGGTGATGATGATGTTGATGATGGTTAAGGAGGTAAAAATAGACGATGAAGACAACGGTGATTGGCTGTTGGAATATTTATACATATACCTGCACACATATATACATATACATATATGAATATTATATACATATATATATATAATATATATGTTTATAACATATATATATATATGTATATATATATAAATATATATATATA
>NW_026392887.1:0-367 GCF_001194135.2 Octopus bimaculoides | reverse complement strand
CATGCATATACAAATATCTATTTATCTCTCTGCCTCTGTATCTCTGTATCCCTCTCTCTCTATATATATATGTATATATATACACCAGTGTGTGTGTTTGTGTGTATGTGTGTGTGTGTGTGCGCGCGCATGCGTGTGTATTCTTGTGTATATTTGCCTCCATGAACATGAATGCTGAGCATGTTAATAGACATGGTAATTTATTTTTCAGTACCTATGTGACTAACTGTTAACTGGTAGCCTGTGTAGTAACGAAATTATCTCCCTTCTCTTTCTAGCTCTCACTACTCTTATATTATATTTTACATCTTTTCTTATCTCTCCCTTCTCTCTACCTTTCATTTAAAACCCTCTCGTGAGCAACATA
>NW_026392886.1:0-232 GCF_001194135.2 Octopus bimaculoides | reverse complement strand
ATGTATATACAGACATGTATATATAGATATAGATATGTATTTTTATATATGTATGTATATATATATGTATGCATATGTGTATATATATATATATGTATAGATATATATATATACGCATACATGTATATATGTATATATATACATACATATACATGTGTGTGTATATATATATATACATATATACATGTATGCATATATATATATACATATATACATGTATGCATATATATAT
>NW_026392885.1:0-559 GCF_001194135.2 Octopus bimaculoides | reverse complement strand
TATATATATATATATATACACACACACACACACACACACGCATACACACAGTCGTGCGCAGGCGCACTATTATTTATGTTTAGCGGAAAAAGGTTACCATAGTGCGCCGTGTGCCTCGAGTCTCGTGCACAGCAGATGTCCTGATAAGTTTGACGAGTACCAGGGACGAAATTGTTGAACCATGAGTCACTTTTTAACCTTCTACCGATCAACTGTGTTTTCCTTTTTGTGAGGGGGCGTGAGTGTATGTTTGCGTATGTGTATATACGTATGCATGTATGTATATGACATATCCATACATGTAATTTATTTTGTTACCTTTCATCTTTTACTTGTTTCAGCCATAGGAGTGCGCCCATGCTGGTGCATCGCCTTGAAAGGGGGTTAGTCGAACAAATCGACCCAAGTAATTATTTTTCTTAACCTGGTATTTCATCTATCAGACCCTTTTTTTGTCGAATCTCTAAGTTACAAACAAACTCGATGGTGGGTAACAAAATCACACAATCACACATACACATACAAACACATACACATACAAACACATACACATACAAAC
>NW_026392884.1:0-528 GCF_001194135.2 Octopus bimaculoides | reverse complement strand
ATATATATATATATATTTATTTATTTATTTACTTAGATATACAGGAATACATTTATATACGCATATGTATGTACACACACACACACACAAACACACACACACAATTCTAATTTAACAATGGAAACATCCAAATACACACACAGGTGTGTGTGTGTCTGAAAGTATCTGGGGTTGATGGTATTAACTTAAACTCCTGACTCTGGTGCTCCAGCGTGACTACAGACCAGCGAGTGAAGCTAGGAAAGAATTGTGTACATATGTAATGTACACACAGACACACACATATATACTGTATACGTCTGTATTAGTTGTAAATATTGTTAAATGCGAATTTTTACATATGTTATCTTTTCAATATAGACAAGGTGTATGTATATGTATATCTGTATATACATATGTATACGTATATATACTATATTTGTGTGCGTATATAATTTATAGGTATTAAATGTAATGTGTAAATTTAGGCATATATGTTATGTATATCAAAAATATACATTACATAAGTGTATATGTGTGTGTGTATGT
>NW_026392883.1:0-201 GCF_001194135.2 Octopus bimaculoides | reverse complement strand
AGATAGATAGATAGATAGATAGATAGATAGATAGATAGATAGACAGAACACAGATGTGGTTTACATTTACATGTTGGTTCTCTGTACATACGCCACACCTTGAATCAGCCCTGTGCTTGATCTCCTTTTTAAACGAGATTTGATTTTATATCTGTTGTTTTACCTCACTGTGGAGCCCCTGTTATTTTACAAAGCTACTCC
>NW_026392882.1:0-473 GCF_001194135.2 Octopus bimaculoides | reverse complement strand
ATGTATATATGTATATATGTATGTATAAATATACACATATATGTTTATATACATGTAAATCTATATGCTTGTATACATCTTTATATATACATAAATATATATATATATATGTAAATATAATACATGTGTAGGCATGTATATACATCTATACATGTTTATATCAATAAACACAAGGTCTATTATGTCTTTATTAAGTATTTCTCGTTTGCAATGTCGACATGCGCATCTATATACTTCCATTTTATTATTGTGTAAATGTAAGCGCTAATTTATCGCTATAGTCGCTGTAGTGATAATATCATTACATATAATAACAACAGCGATAATAATAATGAAGATGAACAAGGAAATGATAATGATAATGACGATAATTATAATGATGATGGTGATGATAATGTTGATGAACTCTTGTACTGGCATAAGGCCACAGTAATAATAATAATAATAATAATAATAATAATAATAATAATAAT
>NW_026392881.1:451-629 GCF_001194135.2 Octopus bimaculoides | reverse complement strand
CACACATGCACACATGCATACAGGTGTGTGTATTTTACAGAACAATAACAGCTAATCCTCCCATTAGAAGAGAATTCTAATTTTATCCCAGATTACTTTCTGTCAACATGTAATCCAGCGTAGATTAACTGACTTGTATAGATGCTTTGCCTTTAATGTGTGTAATGTCAGTTACTGA
>NW_026392881.1:0-292 GCF_001194135.2 Octopus bimaculoides | reverse complement strand
CATCATCATCATCATCATCATCATCATCATCATCATTGTCATCATAGTCATCATTTTGTCAACCAAATGGTTTATCAACATCATCATTGTCGTCATCATCATGGCTGTTGTCATCATCATCAAACTGTTATCAGGTCTGTCACCACCAGTGTCTTTGGTGTCCCCCTCTCCTCCTTCCTCCACCCCCATCTTCTGCACCCACCTCCTTCATCTCATTGCCATGATAGTCATTGACATCAACACTGTCATCATTGTGTTTGTCAAGTTCAACATCATCATCATCATCATCATC